>NW_009620242.1:4475-35417 GCF_000690535.1 Cariama cristata
CCTTGATTTTTTTCCGATAGCAAGTTCCAGACTAATTGGGTAGTTTCTGAGAAAGTTCTGTGTGCTACATTCATTAATTTTTCTGAGAAACAGTATGATCACTCTCATTCTGGAAGGCAACATGTTGTGCAGTTGTATGGAAGCATCATGTGTTAACTGTGCCATTCACAGTCTGGAATGGCTCCAGGAGGGCACAGTTTAGCAGCTTCTCTATCAAAGAAGAGAGTATCTTTATTTCTTCCCCAGTCAGGATGTTGATTCATTAGAAGTCTTTGTGCCAGAGCCTGTATGCATCTGCCTGTTTTCTGTCACAAATGCCAAAGTTCTCTTCCTTCCGTCCTTCCTTCCTTCCTTCCTTTCTTCCTTCCTTCTGTCAAAGGACATCAGGGAACCAGAAGTCTCATTGAGGACCATGGAGAAAGGAATGCATGCATGAGTGCCAGTATCAGAAGTTCTGATGAATGCATGCGGTTTGAATATGTCTACATTTATGTGACTCAGGATAGTGTGTTTCAGTGGGACTGAGTTACAGGAAAGGATAAAAGGGCACTGGAGTTCCTGAGATGCATGATCAGAAAATAGGGATCAAATGTTCTTTCTTTGGGTTTGAAGAGTCACTGATCTCATTTTGTGATTGATAGACCTGAGAAGAATAATTTTGGTGAGTTAGTATACCATAAGGATTCCTATAATAGGATATGAGAAATGGTTTGTCACTATGGTACGATCTAGCATTTCTGGTAGGTGCAGAGAAGCTTTCTAACAATCTGGAGGAATCTTTTTTTCTATCAGTTACTGATACAGAATTTCTACCACCTAATACATACTACTGAACTCGACCTGGTAGATTAAATAGTTTTAAATGTTAAAATTAAAACATCATGAGATAAATAAACTGCTATCGTATACGTACATGGCATATACCTTGGCATATATTACCAGTGCACTGTCTTGTCTCATCTGGCACAAATCTGTCATTGACTTTGTTTTCTGGTACTATTTCTAGTATCAACTGCAGTTTAATATGTCTTCCATCACCACTAGATTCCACCACAACATTCATTCACCTCAGTGATAAAAAGCCTGAACAGCAGAAGAGCTGTTCTAAGAATTAGAAATAAAATTAATTGAAATTAATATAAATTTAAAGGTTAGAAATCTTCTTAATCACTTTCATCCAGGAGGCAGAAATAAATATCTTAAGTTCTGTTCAGCAGTGAGTACAGAAATGTAGTCAATAAATTCCTGTTCTAGCTGTTCTCAACACTGTCATAAATGATGGAGGTTTTTTTTGGTCTTAAATGTATATTATAAAACAAGACAGAAGAGGTTATGCAAGTCAAGTAACAGAAGTGTTGTTGGTTGTAAAAATCTTGGCACAGAAACTCCCAAGGATTTCAGAGTCAGAGAGGCCATGACAACAGAGTCTGAACAAATATTTGAGCTAGAAATTCACAGATTTAGGGGGACTAATTAATAGGTTGAAGGCCAAGAGGTTATCATACCAGCTGTATAAAAATTACAGATGGGCATCTTCATCTCTCAAATTCTTGATGACTACATCAGACCTTACAGGATTCGTATATCCATATACCTTCTTTCTGTGCATTGTTTTTCAGCATGCAAAATATTCTATGTTTTTATTTTTAGTCACATTACCCGGTGAGAAAAGGTGTTTAAGAAGAAAGAAAAAAACCCAAAACAACCACACAGATTTATACTTAAGAGTTTAATTCAACTCAATTTAATGCCAAAGATGGTACTATGAAGTAATTGAGGAGAATGCATTAAAGCTGAAATTTGCAATAGACAGAACAATTGAAATGATTGAAGGCTGCATTTTACTTTTACTGAGAGCAACAAAGGAAAAAGGCCAAAATTAGAGAGTTCTGTGAAAAACCAATGAGCATGTGTCTGTGTGAGTTAGTCTCTGCCTGTGTATATCCTTTGAGACAACCTGCCTCTGGGCAAAAAAAAATAGCTGCATTTGTGACAAGGATGTGAGAAAATATTTTCCATTTAAAAATTCATGAGCAGAAAGTAATAGAACGTTATATAATCAGATAATTTTTAGAAACTATTGATAATTTAGTGATTATTTGCTTTTTTATGCTGACTGAATTTTGTTCACTGAATGTCTATTAGAAATGTGTAGTTCGCACTTATCTAGTGGTCACAACTATTTTCCCCATTCTTTATATTACAACTCAATAATGATGAGTAATTCACTTGCAAATATGTTCTCAGTAATGAGTTTTGCTGAAAATTGAGGTATCACAGAATAATATTCTGCAAATCTGGATGATGATCTCAGCATTTTCAGAACTGTTAATTTGTTGTCTTTCCCTGCACAACTGTGTTGTTTTCTCCATTCTGGCAAGATAAGGAGAAACTAAAGAATGTGGAGATTAAGAGCAAAATCTGAGAAATGAGCTTCTTCCCCTGGGCTCTTGGCCTCAAAACCACTTTTCCACCTGACTTACCCAACATTCACCTGCTTCTCTAACTGCAGGGCTTTGTGACGCTCCATGTGTCATTGTATTTGTTTTCATATTATCTCAAAATGAAAAGGTGTACATTGGCAAATTTTATGTCAATCACTGTAAACTTCATGGTGGTTAGGTAGGAGCCTGTGCAAAATATGACCAGTGAGGAGGCTGGCATTGCTGACAAACTGTTATGGCCATATGGGGTCTTCCAGGGAAATGAATGCAGGAGCAGGTGTGCTGTTGCAAACACCTAAAAACTGATAGGGCTAGTTTTGTGGGTGACTGGAGGAAAGCAAACAGCAGTTTTGTGTCTGCTTAGGTTTGGCTGTGTGTTGCAGAAAATGGGGTAATTAAATTCTGGTACTGTTCAGGCAAGCTGGGTTTCTTAGATGCCCTAGAAGAGACTGGTAGCAGATTGCTATTAGAAGAGCTGCTCCTAAAATCAGTTAGATTAACATGGAAAGCTGATAGCAAGGGGATGTAAGCCTCTTCTCCCAAAGGCTGTGGGAGAAAAAGCTTAGGGACAGCTTTGCTTCTGCAGGTATCCATCTGGGCAAAGCTAAGGGAAGTTGGATTTGGAACTGGGTGCAGGAAACAAGGGCTGGGGTTCAATGTGGTTTCTGAGTATTCTGCAGAAAAGCAAACTAGTGGCTTTTAGAGGACTTCTTGAGATCAGATGGAAGGTGACAGCCTTGACTAGGGAGGGCATGACAGAAGGCCTCTTGGGAATTTGAGCCTGGGCACCTTCAGAGAATATCGAGATTCTTGTTCAACAGATGCCAGAGAACCCTGATGCAGCTGTAGCTGTGATTGCAGACTTCTCCCAGACCCAGTCTGAACTCCACCAGAGTTGCAGGAGTAGCTGAAGTGAGTCTGAATTGTGTGACACGTGACAGTTTGTGGATCTGATTAAAGTAACATTGTTTGATAGCTGAAATAATAAAGTGGATTCCAACAGTGTTTACTGTTAGATTATGAAGCCAACCTAGCCAGTTCCCGCACCTTGCCTGGAATACTTCTTGTACTCGATGGGAATTTATATTAGATTTCAGACATAAGCACCCAGATGATTTTGATTCCAAATTTAAAGAATATTTTCTGTAATTGCTGGAATTCTTATGGCCTCTGATTATTTTCGAGGCTATAAAGATGCTGGGCTTTTCAACTTCACAATTACTATTGGACCTGTTGAAATCAACAGCAACATTTTTTTGGCTTGGTGTTTGTTGCCCCTGTCTATATGTGCTAGAAGTGAAAGTTAGATTAGAATTCCCAAAACTCTGCAAGTAATATTCCTCTGAATGTTTAATTTGCATTTGTTGCTGTCTCGTCTTTGTATATTATTTGCTGCAGATTTCTTTAAAACTAAATTCCTTTTGTGTCAGAAGGATCTCGGGGAAAAAAAATCTCATAACATGATTGAGAGTTAGTTCTACACAAAACTTTTTCAGAAGCTTTGTATTTTGGAAATCAGTATCTGGGACTGGAACTCCAGAAGCAATTTGCAGCATTTGAAAATAAATCTAGTAAACAGCAGTGACTGTCAGACAGAGAGACCATGCAAGGCCTGGGAAGGGTAGTTTGCACAGGCACTGTGTGCCAGGAATGTTCAAGTTGGTGCCTATCTAGGTTAGTTTCCTCTTCTTATCAGACAGAAACCTCTGCATCACAAATAAATATCCGTACAGAAATTTTAAACACAGGGGCTGAATTTTGTAAGGTGCTAAAAGTGTTTTGTGCAGGCTGGGCAAAACACTTCGTAACACGTGTGCTTAGCTTCAGCAGACTGTATGAAGTTCTGCTTGCACTTTTGTGATGGGTTGGACCAGGATCACGAGTCAGCACCTTGCAGGATCAGTCCTTGTGTTTGTGTAGAGCATTTCTGACCAATTCAAGCAACAAAAACATTGATGACAGCCTGCAGAATGTCAATTAGAAATACCCCATAACCATCCACATCTGTTCATGTATCCTGTCTTCTAAAGGTTACTGGTGCCATTAATGAAAAAGTGATTAGGACAAGAAAATGAGATCCATGCTCAAATGTATACTGCAGCCTTGATGTGCTGCAGATTTTTCCTGCTGCAGGTCTGAATTACTGTGGGAAAACCGCTTTCAAGATGACACTTAGGTACTTGCAGGCTTTTAAGTTTCTGGACCTTTGAGTGTCTTCCCCTCTGTGAAAGTACTTCCTTAGAAAAGGACAACCATGAAGTGTTGTGAAGTGTTCAGAAACTACTGTAATGGGGATTACCAAAGTACACCCTCTGATATGTTTCAAAACAAAACTGTATGTAATGTGGGGATGATTTAGATACACACCAAAAAGTTTCATCTTAATGCAATGCATACTGAAGTGTCTAAGTTTTGGCTGACTTAAAACAGCTGGCTGCTCTGAAGTCTTTTCTAGTAATTTGTGTTTTATTTACTTAAAGGCTCGTAAGATTTTTCTGTCCTCTGGACAATGAAGGCTTCAAGCTTCTTCATACATACCTCTGCTTTTTGTTAGTGAACTTACAGAGCAAAATTTACTTTTCAAAATCTGATTATGAGGAAGCAAGTAGTTGAAAATAATGAGAAATTAATTAAATGGGAAGCTTATTTTAAAGATAAGGGGATGTGTACCTGACTAAATATGTACTGTAAATAATTAATCAAATATCTGTTGCATAAATAATAATGTATATCAGACTGAGCTAGCCTGAGGGTTCTGTGTTATGCTGTGTGCGTATCCCATGGGGCAGGAGAAACCAGCAAAGGTTTCGCTTTTCATTAAACCTTTAGACAATTCAGGCCTGCTGGGATAAGAGACTGGCCTTATGTGACTTTCTCAGATGAGATGTAGTGTAAACACTTTTCTTTGGCTACAGTTTTCAAAATGTCTTACATGATACTGGCTAGTCATATTTGGATGAGCAGGCAGCTGGTAACTTGTATATGCTTTGAGCAAATGAACTATGAGGCACCATCAACCCTGCTGTATACTGATATAGGTCAAGTGTAGTAATGGTAATATTCTGAGGAAAGTAGATAAAGAGGGGTTTGTTTTGTTTGTTTCTATCCGTCCAAGATGCTATATACAGTAAGTCCTGCATTTAAGCAGTTGATGAAATACTTCATTTAATATATGTGCTGAAAATGTGTTGAGCACTGTAAGATCTAGAATCTAGTGTCCTGATTTTGCTCTCTTTTACTTACTTGTACATGTAATCAGTGGAACTTTATACGTTTTTCATTATCCTGTATTAGCAGGATCTGCCATGTTAAGAACAGCTGAACAAGATCAGTAACTCAGGATTAGTTTAGGTAATTTCTCTGATTAATTCATAAAGAAGATAGCAATCAAATATACCTTTTTTTCCCAGGAGCAGTAAAAATACAGTAGCAACTCATATCAACATTTTATTTTTATAGCAGACAAATGTAGAAGCAACTTTACTATAACTGGTGAATATGCTTGAGCTAAAATCTTTAGTTACCTATTTTCCTCAGTTTTTCACTCACACAAAGTCATGACGCAGCAGTTTCCATGTCTGAGATTGTCCACAGTGCTAATGGCATTCAGCACTGAATAGAGCTAAGATCCTCTTGATGTCTGTCTTGTATGTGGTTGTAACTGTTTTGTTCATTCTGAATAAATAGCTCTGTAATTAAAAAATGAATTTTAAATTCTGCTGATACACTTTCTTTGGGTCCCCTACTCTTCAAAACTATGGAATTGTTCAATAGTATTTTAAGTGATTACAAGTATCTCCCTTTGTGTTTTAAAAGAAATGCTAATGTAGGAATAATTGAAAATACATCCTTATATATAAGTAACACTACAGTAGATGTTACAATAGTCTTTTAAAATTCCTATCGGTGACATACACTTTGCTTTATTGCTCTGCTCCTTCATGTATCAGTTCCCTGAGCTTTCATGATTCAGAGGGTAGAATTATGCACTAACAGTGCTCAAGGGGCCCCTGCTAGTCTTTGATTATGATCTTTTCTGGGTCAGATTAATAATTCATAGAATATTTCTCTGTGAAAAGAGTTATGTTTTCTGTCATCTCCTGTCATCTTTTTAAGGTTTCTTTCAGCTTTCTAACGAGACTAAGGCCAGATAAGTTCATTTGAGGATTAAACTTCAGAAAAAGGATAATTACTAGGTTATATGAACAGGCACCAAGTAAAAAGCATTCTTAACTTGGATGTGTTTTTTGGATCTTCAGCTATTAGACTGTGGAGCAACTTCCATGGAAAATGGTGGAAGATGCATTACCTGAGGCACTTAAAATGCAATTGATAACTCCTGATGGGAGAAAGAAAATCACTGCGGGGAATAATTTCGCTCTGTGAAAGAGCTGTAGATACAAATACATTTTACAACATTTTTGACGGAAGTGATACGTTTCTCATGCATCCTTTGGCTGGTTCCTTTAGGCCATTTCATTACTCTTAACATCTTGTTCATGTTCTTTGGGATACAGAAGATATTTGATAAAGTTGTTACATCTTTCAGATTTAAAAAAATCATTTTTGATTTAAGAAAAAGTGGATTACCTCAATTTTTAACTGAGTGAGGGAATCCATTTTCAGGAGACAGGCTCAGGTATTTCGTAAACATGGGTTTGAAGTGAACAATTCAGAACAGAAGGCAGTGCTCAGGGATTTCGATTAGCTTTACATTATCTCACCAGTTTTTTGGGGTTTGAAGTGGGTTTTTTTGAGTTACACTCAGCTTGCCTGTAGTTCTCAGGACACAGATAGTGTTGTTTGCTATCCCTTTGCCTGTTACCTGCTTTCAAAAGAAAAAGGGGCAAAGTGTAGCTTGACAGTCTCATTAGACTCCTTATTCTTTGAAATGAGGTTGAAGAACAACTCTGGAAAGGGATGTGGAGAACCTCCCTGTGTAGACATCCATGGCTTTAGTATTCCTTCCTACAAAGCAAGGGAACAGATGAAGAGAAGGGGTTGTCCAGCCCAAGACATGGCAATGCTGGTTGAAATCCTCATCATATAATGGACTTTCTATATGACTGTGGGAAAGTTGTCTGGCTTCCCTGCCCACTCGTAAAACAGCCTAATATGAGGAGAAATCTGTTATCTGACACTCTCTACTAGAAAAATTGGGCTATATATGTCCTTGTTCTCCTAGAACCATGCTGTAAGATGACCTTGGCAGGGAAGGAGAAGGCTTCTGCATCAATAGCAGTCATGATTAATCCTTTTACTAAAGAATATGGTAATTTAGCTTCACATTAAATCTCAGTATCCAACTCTAAAATGATCTGGAACACTTTATATTAAATTGAATCAAATAACTAAAGTATGATTAATATTGCAGTTCCAAGATGAGGTCTTGATGATCTGTTTGAAAGATAAATGAATATATAGAAGAGTAATAGAGTTAATATTTTCTGCACATATAATTGATGATAACTGTTTGTTTTTTTTTTCTTTCACATTCCATCAGCCTCAGAAAGATTAATTTTTAAAATATCAGCAGGGATTACAGCATAAAATATACCAGTGTAGGAGAGGCATAGTATCCCTGTCTTTTTAAATGGGATCGATACGATTAAATTGCAGGTGAGAGACTAAAACTTTTTATTATAGCAGTGTAAAAAGGTAGATGGGGCTAAATTACTCTTTGAGGCACACACTTCAAGAACATTGCACAATCACACTGACAGAATAACAATATAACTTGTAAGGAAAGTACTAAGGACAAACAAATTTGTGCAGAGATTTAAAGGTCTAATAACATATGTAAGTACTTAATCTGTGGCAAAGCTTGAAACAGCTTAAATTGCATCTGGAAGAAAAGGAAGTAGTGTTTGAGATTATCTATGTTATACTTTCTAAGTAGAACCCAGGACTTTTTTTGAACACTAAAACTGTCTTGTCTTAACCAGCAGCACCTGGGTAACATGAGCTGGAATTAAAGGTATCCTTTACCACAATCTCCAAAGTATTGGCTTTGGGAGAACTGTCAGTGTTTGCTGTGTTCCCAGCTCCAACTACTTTACCCTGCTCTTAAATTCTTACTGTACTAGAAGGGCGAGAAATGACTGTCATGAAATTTGCCCTGCCAGTTTTGCATCCTCTGAATATTTGTTTAAACTGGGAAAATCTTGTTCTCGGACAGGTTCGAAAGCTTTCTGGAGGTGTTTAACTCAGACACATTTGCCTCACACAGCAAAACTTGTAATGTACTGTGGGTGCTTGCCACCTGACTGAACTAGCTACAAAGGGGAGGTTCATGTTTGTAACAGTAAAGGAGGCTGTAGATCAAATCCCTAATGATTCATCAGAGTGCATATTTCTGTCTGTGGACTGGAAAAACTACAGTTTTATGGCTACGACCCACTGTGTCTTTGTTACTTCCTCTAATGCTTGTATATAACTACAATTACCATCAGTGTAAGGTCAACATACACACTGGAAAAATGCAAAGCCCTCTCTCTGCAGTTCTTGGTCCTCTCTGGTGCAAATATTTTTACAGTATTTTGTGGTTTATACCATATATTATAATATTGTTTAGAATATAGCAAAGTAATGACAACTGTATAGTTTTGTTACACTCAGTAGAGCTTCTGAATAGATTACTACAATATTTCTTATAAAAATGCAAACAGGAACAAAATAAAGTCAAGCTTTTTTATTTTATCAGAAGAAAGCGCCAGTATATTATTGAAATAAAGTACCTTGACATCACATAAAAGAAATGAGGTAGCTTAGACTGCAACTTTCTCCAATACGTTTTATTCAAAGCAGAATATTTCAATAAAATATATAAAAATACTTAGTAGAACTGTAATTCCTGTATGTACAGCAGGATCGTCAAAAAGATATGAACTAACTACTCAATCTTAGGTGTAATGGCCGAGATTACTTTATTCACTATTTAGAGTATTGGATCAACTTTCAGAAGAGTTCTAGTGATTACCAGTACAATACCATTACACATTTCAGGGAAAAAAAACCACCACCACCACAGGATTTCTATCCTGTTTTGAATTTTTCTGACTTTTCACTTATACATTTGGTATGCTTCAAGAGGATTTTACCATGTGGCTGTTAATATAATTTCTGAGTTTCACAGTCAAATCCACAAGGCCCAAACAGTAAATTCACCTCTTGTGTTATTGTAATGAGGTTTCCCAGGAAGAAGTTGTCCTGCTCTCATATTTAACAAAACCCAAAACAAAAAACCAAACAAGCCAAAAAGAAAAAAAAAAGTAAAAAGAAAAAAGAAATGAGAGGCTGGAGTTGGTCACAGTTATTTCACAGGAAACCTATCAATTTTTGAGTGTAGTCACAATTGTTTCCAAGCCTTTCTGTACATTTATTCATTGAGCAGCTCTTTAGCTTTCACAGAAGTCAGTCATTTGCGCATGACAAAGCACTAGAGTCTTTGGCAAACAGTGATGGGTTCTTTTGAAGGTAGCTAGCTATGTGATGGTGTATGTTTTCTTCAGAAAATACCCTGGGATGGAGCTGGAACCTGGGGTCAACTTAAATCTGTTACAAATACATTGTTACATGAAGAGACAGTAAGTGTGTGAAGAAGCATTCAGAAGAGGGATATGCAAGCTATTCTCAGCTGGCAGCCTGTTACGACAAAACTAAAGAGAAGAAGTGTGAATAACAGTAAGCTATTTTCCAGATGATCGCTTACAAGTATGATTGTCATTCAAGGAGAGGGATTAAAGCTTTCAGAGGAGGATTTTCTCACTGATGTGATAGGTTCCCACAAAGCATGCAAATTCCCATGTTTCTTCCAGGGAGTATTGTCAATGCATCATCAGGAAACTTGACTTCGGCAGAAATACAGAGGAATAATTTTTTGAGGGGGCTACTGATGAGTGAATTTACAGAGCTCCCCATCTACATGTTATGGAGCAACTTCTTGCTCAAGCCTCTCATCTTTTAGATTAGCTGTCACCAAGTCTAGCAATCAGCTTTACATGACTTAAGCTCAGGCCTGTTGGTAAGCAAGCAGGCTATGCAATTATTTTTTATGTTTTTAGCTATTACTTGCATTGTCATCAAATTAATAATCTTACTTTACAGACTGGTGCATTTTTTGTTTGTACTTATCTGATGTCATTGTTAGCCAAATTAGGACAGTGGTATAGCTGATGCCCTAGTTCAGGAGGTTCCTCTGCTTTTAAACTTTTGTTGGTAGCAGTTAAACAATTGGTATCCTTTGTGAGAGAACACAATTTTTTTCTAATTCTAAAGACTGTCACTCAAACCCATGGCTTGTTATGTTCTAAACTCTTCTCTCAGGTTTCACTGGTCTGAAAATGTAAAAATAAACAAAACCAAAGAAATGTTAGTACATATCCATCATTTTTGCTTTCATGTGCCATATTCAGGTCTCTGATAACCAGATGCACAACTTGGTGAATATGAAAGAGCTGGAGGTACCATTGGAGTCCCCAAGTCATGATGATTCAACTTTTGTACTTGTTCCAATAAATGCACCAGTTTTTGTTTTTGTCCTATGTCATTTTTCTATCAAATTTTTTACTTGCAATTTTTTGCAGCTCATATATAGAAAATTGCTTGAGTTTAAGTGTATTTTGAGGCTTTAACTTTCATTTGTTCCATTAGTATTTCCTGCCAACAGAACAGAATTTTTGAAAGGATATTGAACCACGGTTTTCAAAAGAAAGTGAAGCTGATGACAATGCTGCCATAAGACAGGTACTTAGGGTAGTGTATGCTGCCAGCTTGTTCCTGTCCAAGTAGTCCTGGCACATTAAAATCACAGCAGACCTTCTTTGTCATCGTCAGGGCAATCCTATGATAAAATAATATTCTACAGATCTTTTTGTGCAAAAGAAGCTATTTGTACAGATGTTGTTTGATAGGCACTACATTTACATAATTCAGTTTTTTGCCCATGCTTAGCTGTTATCCACTAGATATGTTATGCTGGATGTCGCACAGTGTTGCAAGACCCTCATTCATCTTAGCACATTTTTAACAATCCCCATAGTATGTGATCAGAACTTCTAGTTCAGTTTCAGAAATAAGGTAAGGGAATTACATCTGGTAGTTCCTAAGCGGTCAGCTTAGAGGAAATTTGTGGTAGTTGTTTTACACTGTAGTTTTCTTCAGTAAGGATTACTGAACTGAATAGGGCACATCCATTACACTTTTTATTTCAGATCTTTTATAGACTCGTGAAAGTCCTTCTGTATTGTTTTACATTTTGTTCACACTACTATTAGTGCTTTTATTTTGGGCTGAGATCCTGCAATGAAATTTTGCATTAAAGGAATAAACTATACATATATATATATAAACTATACATATATATATATATGTATTGCAGAATAGCAAGAGGCCTGATGGATGGCAGGATTTTGGACTTTCTGTGGTGTATTATGTCTCGCTCAGTAAAGACACATTGCTCAAGTTTAATAGTTATTAACTAGTCTGCAGAAGAGAAAAAACCTGAATTCCTGCCTCCCAACTCCGTCTATTCTTTAATAAAATTGTTGGCTGCACATACATAGACTTATACATAAAGCTAGTTTTCCTACATACCGTGATTCAATATTATTCTTGAAATTTAGATTCTATTTACAAATGTTAATATGTTCCTACCAAAAGAGTAGGTTGAGAGAATCATAGAAAATTCAAGAAGTACTGTGTAGCATCACAAGGAAGAAATTTGGTATGTAATACACAGTCATAGATGAAAAAAGGACTACTATTTATTTGGTAATTATTACTATATTGTAAGAGCTGGGCTGTGCTCAATGTCATTTCATGAAATTGATTTTATTTAATGCTTGCTTTCTATGTTCTCTTTGCACATTATTTTCTGTTTGGACTCACAAATTGACTTTGTAAAATTTCACAGATGTAAATTTGGGATTAATAGAGTAAGGCACATGAAAATAAGATGTGAATATTGTAAATGCACTTTTAAAATCTGACATTTCATCACTGCTGGTATCATTGCTGGCTAAGTGTAATAATTTATTAGATACATTGTAAAAAGGATTTGAAATTACCTTTTAATTTGCATTCTAAGACTATTAGATACACAGTTTTGTGTTTTATGAAAAACATTTTCAAATGGTGGTAAATTGTAAATGTGTAAAAGAATTTTAATTTTACTCTTGTAGGACCATTGCAGTGTTTTCAGGAAGTCTTTCTTTTTTAAAATGTCCTACCATTGAACTTCTGTTGTGGAGAAAAATTATATAATGAGTTTGATAGACTGAGGAGGAAGACAGCTCTCCTGTCCAACTGCTAAGAGCTGAATAAGTGTATTTTAAAATGTTTGATGTAATTTGTCTTGGAACATGTGTTAGTTTAGAAAGGGTGACACTTCTGTCAAAATTTGTTTTGATCAGATCTTTCCTCTCGAAGAGTAAGATATTTGGTAGGTTCATGCTATGTATTTTGCTAGAAGAAGTCAATAAAGGAGATGTGTCTAAGGCAAGCATAGCTCAGTCGGCAAACTTAGCACTTCTGCAGAGCAGTCATTCCTTTTACAGGCTTGGCCCATCTTCCCTGAATGTACATTACATCAGTGGGGGGGTTAGACAGAAACAGGGCTAGAAACTGCTCTGCAGTGCAGGTAACTCTTAGTTACTACTGATATTTAACTGAATACACTGTTGTCTCTGACATTCTGCATGTATGTAATATGGATAGGGAAAGAGCAAGTAGATAGTGAAAGAGCAAGTAGCAATCAAGGTATAATGTGGTATATTTTTACTCTTTACTGAATTTTTCACAAACCTCTATTCTTCTGGATTCCTGAGCTGTTCATTCTCTATTTGCTAACTTACTGAAGCTTTCTTGAGCTTCTGCTAATAAGTAGAATAATGTTTAAATTGCAGACTTTGGAGTCATCGTGATTGTCAATATCAAATTCTGCAATTCAGTGTACTTGTAAGAAGCTATTTGGGGTAGCAAAAATGGATTAGCACAGCAGCACAGAGTAAAGGCAGACTGTTTGATCCTAAGTCACACACACTCTGATGTGTGGTTAATTGTTTGATATTTTTTAATAATTTTTACTGTTAAACGAACCATTGTGTAGTGCCATCAGTCATGATCTTCTGAGATTATATTTGCACTTCAAAAGTAATAACTGAAAATTAGTACTGTTTTCCTGCATAGGATCTCAGAACATTTTGTAACATGATATTATTCCAATGCACAAATGGAAAGTTTATCTGTATTTCTCCTAATCAGAATTATTTCTGGAGACCTGTTCTTTGTATATTCCAATCAGAGCATCAGTCTCCAATATGACTTACCAGCTTGTTTTAAAGAAAGGATAGGGGGAAATGAGATGGAGCTGCCATTACATTGAAAACCTAGCAAGAAATATGTATTTCTTTTATTCATATTAAATGATATGTGAAGATGTATTGAAGCTACTTGGCTTCCTTTGAGAAATAGGTTCAGGTAATTAAAGGAAGGTGTAAATTATTAGAAACACAAAGATTTGAGGTGGATCTAACAGTCAGGAATAGCACATTTCATCTGAAGTGTTAAAAGCACATAACAGCTTTTAGCCTGAGTGATTAATCTCTTCAGGTTTCTGTTTGGAAGCACATATTCTTTCTAAAAGACCTTGCTAATAATAATGTGTCATTAGATCCACACCTCAACACAGAGATGTAGGTTAAAAAGTTAGAATTACTTCGACGCACCCCTTAATGAAAGGAAGATGCATAGATATCCTGAAGGCTACAGAATTCTGTAAAATACTGTCAAATCAGAAACAGAGTATTTATCTGCTGGAAATACACTCTTTACCACAAATCATTGATTACTCTTTTCTAATGAGAGCTGACTTGGGATAATAGCCAAGAATATTCATAGAATAATAATAGCCACTGTTTTCCTCAGTGAAAGTTTAAATAAAAGTGGCAAATGTCTTAATTCAGATCCATTTATGATGGTCCTGTTTGATGCCTTACTTTTCACTACCAAGGACATTTGTGGGAGAATATGATCTTGCCATGATCTCAATGTGGATATGAACACCTGCTATTTGATGCTGGTCATTTAGCAAGCGCTAAGTTCATAGGCATCATCTGTGGAAGGCTGAAATCAGCATGCGGAGAGCCCCTGTATGATAACAATGGAGGCAGAGTTGCCATATTAAAAAATTTCATTTAAAATCATGTGAGATTCACCTAAGATCTTAGTGGTTGTTCTGAGCCTGCTTGCTTTCCTATAACGAAAATATAGAGGTGAAATAGTCTAAGATAACTATTGTATTTAAATGAATACCATTGTTCAATCAGTTTAAATGTGTATTTTCTAGTAGCTTTCTGTAAAAATGAGAAAATCTATCCTAAAGAAGGTGATTTATAAGGTGCTCAAAATGAACATAGTGCTTAATAAAATAAACGAACAGGATGTTTCAGTCTATTGGTCTTTCTACACAGGAGTATTACTGCTGTTTATATTTGTCTACTTTAAATTTTGTTAATATACACCATCTGTATCTTTCACTTATATTCAGCATAGTACTGCTTTCACAGTTCCTATTAATGCTTTGCCAATTGTACATTTCTCTTGTACCTAACATTTTTTACAGGTAGTTTAATTGATCAGACTTTTAAAATTAATTGCTAGTTTGTTTTATTTTAGGTTGCCATCTAAATCAGCTAATGGTCTCCTCTGTCTGCAAAAAAGGAAAATAGGTAGGAATAAATTTGAACATAATTCTACATTTTATAATACTTTATGACAAGAATGTAGTATGTTACTTGTTACATGCTGATATTATATCGGTGCAAAGGGAGTCTAAACCATGCATGTATGTACAAAACATGTTATGAAGAATGGAACTCAAATGACTGTCAAAGAGTGTAGGTGTCAGGTCCTCAGTAGCTTTTGCTGTACAAAGCCACTCTTACTGAGTCTTACTAATGCTATGCAGACCAAAGGTCCTGTGCCTACAAAATCCCTTTCATCTAAAGCCATTATGAATGGCATGGGCCTTGGCAGAGCTGTGAGGGAATGTGAACAGGGACAGCTTGTCATTGCTAGCCCACAGTCAAAACAACCTTGATGAGCCCAGTCATATTCTCCAAAGCCTCAGAAACTAGAAATTGTCTCTCCCTGATTCACTCAGCTTCAAATAATGAGCTTCCTGACAGTTTGGTCCATTGCTCTCCATGTACAATGTCCTGGTGAGCTTAGGACATTGGCTCAGTTTGTGATACAAGTTAATATAACTCTCTTCAGCAGTCCTGGAACTAGTATTATTATCTCTATAGTATCTTCATCCTACTGTTATTCTATGGCACCTTCATGTGTGAAGACTCTGCAAGGTAACAGGCCTTTTGTGCACCCTCAGAAATATTCTCAGCTCTTGTGCTGAAGTAGTCCTCTCCAGCCAGATTCTGAGCTTTGAGAATTATAGTCCTTTTACACACCTTTCAGTGGCAAGAGTAAGGGACAAAAATTTAACAGAAGATGTGACATAAACAAGATGATAGATGGGAGAATTATGTTTGAATGTTAAATGTTGCACAGAACTTTAGTAGGTGAGTAAATGTGTTCATGGATAGATTTGCAGGTGTCAGAAGACCTCAGAAAAGCATGTCCCTAACTTTTGAGGTTAATCTCACAATGCGGCTTGTTAGTGAGTACTGGTTTAAACTTACTTTTTATTATGTGCTTCCTCTTGTATGTACGTGTGTTTGTGTACTTACTGAATTTAGGTGCAGGTGACATGGTGTCAGAGATCCCAACTGGATTATTTATATTGCACATCTTGGAATCACAGAGTTGTTGAGGTTGAAAAGGACCTCCTGAGACTGTCTAGTCCAATCTCAAAAAGCTACTAAGTTTTATAAATGTGAAAGCTGCAAACATTTCCAAAGAATACAGTCTTTAGTGCATGGAATTTACAGACACTTTTACAGAACTCATGTTTTTCTGTTGCCCGTCGCCACATCCTGTTGAACAAGGATTGTGATTCAGAGACTGAAAATTAGCAAACAGCAATTTTTCAGGTAATATTTGGGTCAGTGTGGAATGTGTGGGGTTTTTTTTGCTAGGAGCACTCTATGTAAAAGAAAAATTAATTTGCATGGTTGCAAAATCAGAAAGGTTTGAAGGGAAAAAAGAAGATTTCTGTGCTAACTAGCTGTATTTTTTAATCTAGTGTTAAAAAGTCAAAGCTGAAGGTTTCCCTTCTATAAATTCAATTTTAAATATCAGAATGAAAGTTATTCCTCCATAATCATTACTTTTGAACACGCGGTGGTACATATTGGCTGAAAAAATACAGAGATCACTACATTGCTGAAATTCTGAAAGGTTCAAATTAAAGTGTTTGAAAGCCATCCTGTAGGCTAATTGTGTTTCCTCAAGCCCCAAGGCAATTCATGATGTCTCCATGGCAACTGTACTTTACTTTTTTATTTAGAAAAGTGTTTATGCTTCATACTTCACATATTATCAGGTGTAAGGAAAACCTAATACTGGAGAAGTTTAATAGTCAGCAGCTTTTCCTTTTGCAGTATTTCCCTTAGTGCAGATATTACAGTTGTGATTTCTGATCTTAACTAGATTTTTATAATCAAGTGATCATTACATTTTATTTTTGCACTGCAAAATATTTATTTGATAACAAAGAAAATTATGTCATATTTCTTACATTATTGTAGTGGCAAATCAGCAGATTCTGACTGCCCTTCATTTGTGTGCAATTTTCACGTTAACTTAGCAGAGGCATCACAGCTGTGATAGTGATTGACATCAATAGCAAATCTGAGCATAACAAACCGGATTGTTTTTGGCTTTTCAATCCGTATCATGTGATTAGTACCTGGCTATTTCACTGACTATAAGCTGCTGCAGAATAATACTGAAATTGCAAAGAGAACCCAAGTTACTGAGAGTGAATAGGAATCTGCAAAAGCTCTCTCTGATGTTCTGGCTGGCATATTCAGGAGATGAACACCTAGAGTATATTTGCCTTCCAAATGAACTTGCTAAATGACTGCAGACAACTCATTTCAACTCTGTAACTCAGTTCCTGCATCTACAGGTGGTATCAATGATTTGTTTTTACAAAACACTGCAGCTTCTGCACTTTTGAAAAGAGATGAATTATAGCTCAAAGCTTTTCACTCTTAATGAATACTAACCAACTTACTTTCTGGAAATATTTTGCCATTGTCAGTTCTTGCCTGTTAGTGTTTATTTACACTAACGATACCAAGACTCTGTGGCCATTTCAGTCACCTGCACAGCTTTTGTAGTTGCAGTCATTCTAGAGAGCTACTCAGCGATTTGAGTTCTGGCTTCCTGCTCATTTTTGTCAACACTATTTTTGTTAGGGCTACCTAATTGTATTTCTTCATATTCAACAGAGATGTGGCTGGAGAGATTTTGGCCAGCTGTTACTACTGGTACTTTTACCTCACAGCTAAACTTTGTGCCAACATAGCTCATATCATGTGAGCTTAGTGTGATTGGGAAGGATTAGATCTTCTGTGTGTGGTCTTCTGGAAGAGACTATGAACTGAATGAAGAGGGATAACTGAGAGTGACTCCTAGTCTTGTAATGATTCTAGAGCTCATAGCAGGACTGAACTGAATTCAATAATC
This sequence comes from Cariama cristata, assembly GCF_000690535.1. NCBI lineage: Eukaryota > Metazoa > Chordata > Aves > Cariamiformes > Cariamidae > Cariama > Cariama cristata. The sequence continues at coordinate 22,571 of NW_009620242.1, forward strand.
AGTTTGGGGAAGCAGTGGTAGTGAGACCTGTGAGCAGTTCTGGGCAAACATCTGTCAAGGATGTTTTAGATATAGTTGATTCTCTTGTACAAATGAAGATAGGCAAGAGATCTCTGTGACCTGTTGGGGTCCTCTCCACACCTATTTCTGCAGTTTTATGGTACTTTTCAATAAGGTATAATTTTTTTAAAAAATTTTTCTTTTTTAGTTTTTAAAATTCTTGCTTTAGTATTTACTGAGAGGTTTTTTTCCTTTAAAAATTTGAGTATAAAGTTTGTGTGAGTGCAACTCCACTTAACGACAGGCTTAAATGTAAGCACTTATTTAGATGCTTTATCAAATTGAAGTCTGTCCTCTCAGTGTCCCATTCTGCCTTCTTCACCCTCTCCCTGAGAAATATGAGACCAGCACGGTGATGACTAATCCTGCTGCTATTGTTGTGGCAGTGTTTAGATGCACCAGTGAGGAATATTTTAAAGAACATTTCCTATAGTTTGAATTAATCTTTAATAAATCAGGGAACAGCAAAACTGCTGTGTGACCTTGACCAAAAATAACACAGTTCAGATACCTAATATAGAGCAAGCAGTTCCCAAGCAGCTTAGAGAGTATAAATTGTTGGCCCAGAGTAATCATCCAGTAATGGTCACATCTATAAAAATTTTGTGATTTGTTTTTATGGGAAATACACAAACAACACCCTTCTCCAAATGTGTAACAGTAATAATTCATTTCTCTGTAGCTGCTTGATAATAACAAACTGCCAGTCTGTATTCTAGCTTGTACTAATAAGAATTTTCAGTTTCCTGTGTTAGTCCTAGAGAAGTATAGTTGAAAGCAGAATTAGGCATGCATTGTGTAAGCCTGAATGCCAGTTGATTACAATACTCCCATTAAAACAGCTAAAAAACTTGCTTGTGGTTTTTATTTGCACATATAGCACAGTTATAAATGTGTACATTTCCATGAAACTGAACACAAACTAGTTGTTAAACAGTTGGCAGGAGAGAAATGTATTGGCTTAAAATATGGTTATTGTAGTCTTTTTTTGATTTGTTTTTCTAATAGCAGTAATAATCAAGAACATGCTATAGAGTGAATGCATACCATTCATAACGGCATTGCTTGTTCTAAAACCTAGTAGCAATAGCCTTGGTGGTATTTACTTAATGTTTACATTTAATATTACCAAAAAGATGAACTCTAATGTTCTCGGAATATTACAAATATGTAATAAAAAACAGTCCCTGCTTGAGACTCTTGGATGATCTATTTAATCTAATCATGATTTGTTCATATGCCTTATTTATTACAAATGACATTTCTTACATTTGACACCTCTATCTCTAAAGTCTTCCTTTAGATCAGGAGCATTCAGAGCTAAGGCTTCAGTGTTTGTTTTTTTTTTGTCAAAAAAATAAAGCGTGATCTGCTTTAGGAGCTTTTGTGCATCCTAAAGAAGCCCAAAGAGAACAGGGGAATTGCACACTATTTGTCAGATGGGTAATCGTAGAAATCATAATACTAACTATACACCTGCTAAAGACTCATCTCTGCAGACAGAAAACCTGGTGGAAAAAATCTGGCTGCTTTCTGATGTGTTCTCAGTGCTCCTATGGCACAAGATAAGAATAGAGAATCTACCTTCAGAATTAATACTAATACCCATTTTAGATATTTTTAGCTATCCTAATGGGTTCTACATCTATAGAAATGCTGGATTTTGTCCGTTATACTATATAGGATATTTCCAAAAAGGAAGAAAAAATAAAACTGTATAAAACAGAAATGAAAATGAAAAGCATTCAAGAATGCATAATCCTCTCCTAATAGCAATTTTAACTCCTTTGGCGAAAGTCCAGTCTCAGAAACACAAATGTTGACTTCAGTAAGCATTTTGAGCATGGCTCTTAGGTTGTGTTGAGCCCTCTAGGCTTAATTTGAAATGAATAGAAGTTGAAGAGTCCTTGAAAATCTCTTTTTCTTAAGTAATATTTGTACCAGGTAGGATGTTTCAAATCAAGAATTTACTTACCAATTAAAACATAAATATACAGGGCACAAGGATCAATGATCATTGACCAATGATCCAAATATAAAATGCTGGGATTGGATGTAAAGATACTGAATAAATTAAAATGATCCTAAGTAAGAATATAACTGCCTTTTTTCCTGAGCAAAACCTTATGTGAAATAGAAACAAACAAACAAACAAACACACCGTTAATTAGCACTCATTTGGTAATATTCATGGTCTAGAGGTCTTTGTATAACTTGCCTACAGCCCAAGGTGCCCTTAACTGTTAAAAGTCTCAAAGTCAGTTTAAAACAAAACAAAACAAAACAAACCACAAAAACATGGTGTCAATAATGTCTAACATAGGGTGTTTTTTTATTTTTTTTAGAGAGCTTGAATACAATCAAAAATCAGAAAGGTTTGCTGGCACAAACATCAAAATAGTAGATTGCACATGCAATGTCTGCCTCACTTTATTGACTAGTGTTATATTGACCCCATTTGGCAGTACAGCACTAAACTTTGGGGCAGTAATTGTGGGAGGATTGTGAAAGATGGAAACAGAGGAAAATGGAGAACAAAGGGGTACAATTTCTTTTCTTCATCATTTTATTAGTTTTCCGTTCCTTTTATCCATGTACTAAAATGATGAGATAATTTGTATAATTGCCATTAGTTGATTAATAACCTCGAATAGAGACTTGTTAACATTAGGTATAAGAGGAAGTTTATGGAAGAAATGTAGTTATGTGGTAACATCTGGATGTTAGCTTGGGAGCAGAACCCCTGCTGGACCTTCAGTTTTATTGCCGCTACCCCATACAATTAATGGATGCAGAAATACCATGTAAGATAGAGATTGCAACCAAAGATAGGGAAGGAGCAGTATGAATAGATTAACTCATAAGAAAAAAAATCTAGTTTCCATAAAAAGACTTTAATTAAAAAAAAAGGGTAGGGAAGGGGGAGGAAAGGAAACACAGAACTCACAGAAACAGATTGCTTTTTACGGCTGTATTTTTAGCACTTTTTCATGGGTGACAATTACTGTGGAAAAAAAGGTTCTCTAACATTTTTTTCCAATATTGAGTATGATACAGTGTGTGCATGAGTACAAATACACATAGATAAAGGGCTAATATTGAAAATTTTTTAGCATGGTTTCAGTCATTTAGTACATATATTAATTCCCATTTAAACTTTATCTGATCTTTTCTTTTAAAGCCAAATTTCTCTAGAAAGTTAATAGAAAATAACCTGTATTATTTTTTCATTAGTTACAAACATAATCTCCTAATTCAAATCTGGGAATGATTATTCTGTACCACAGAGGCACGTAAAAGCAGATGTGATAAGCAGTCTCCTCTTGGGTAAAGAAACAAGGGTATTCCTTCTGATATGCCTGAGGATGCAATGAAGTATCAGAAGACCCAGTTGATCCCACATTCCTTTGATGGTGCCACATTATCCTGATGTAGATCATGGTTTAAGGACCACAGCAGTCCTCAATGGACGATTTGCACTTTTCACTTCTTCTGAAATCTTCTTTGTAGATATATTGGTTACAACTGATAATATTAAGGAAACATATTCCTTCTGCTCACCAGTGTGAAGCCACATATGCACGTGCACTCACATGCACGCACATTTACTGTATGTAGTGTTGTTAAATGGAGTAATTAATCAACTGGATTGTGTCCAAGAAAGATGGAAAGTGTAACATTACTATGGTTTCTTTGCATCAGAGACCAGGGAAGCTCAGAAAATTTTCCAGGAGAAACAGACTGGAGAGATTTTGATGCAGGTTCATCTTTAGAACAAATACAGGCTGCAGATGTGATAAACTAAAGCAGCATTTCATGAACACCATTTTTAGTTTATTAGGTAGAGTACTTTGATTTTGGCATCCTGAAGTAACAGATGAGATACTTTGCTCCATTTACATTTCTATATATATTTAGATGGCTCTGCTTCTTTGTTTCATTTGTTTTGGAGCCTTTAGAGATCTTTTTTGACAACCCATTGAAGTTGTCAGGATATTTTCTACATCATTGCCTTTAATTCTAGCCCTGTCTCATTTTTTCCATCATATTCTCCTCTCCGTCTCCCTTGCTGTTGTCTTTTTTTTTTTCTTTCCAGCTCTCTTTCTGCTTTGCTTTCTGATTCATTATTTGAAGTAAAATTTTTCTTTATATGATGAAGAATCACAGGCATGATTTACATGATATTTGCTTTCTTGAAATACAGACGTATATTCCAAATTGTGAGCAAGAACCTCTGAGTAATGTGGTTTAAGAGTATCTGTTGAATCCCTGGAGTTTCAGCAGAATATTTATTACTACTCTGATAATGTTGTTCAAAGTTAAAAAGACTATCAGTAGTGTAGAAAAGAAAAGATAGGCAGGAAGACCATTCTTAATTTGATGTGAGGAGAAAGCACATTGGAACAAAATAAAATCCCTTAATAGCAAAGCCTTGTGAAAATAAACAAGGCTTAAAGCTGGGGATGTATTTATTATGGCACATGTTGAAGAAACTCAACACTTAGATATTTTTACTTGTGATCTCTTGAATAAATGGGAAATACATCAAATAAACACTGTTTATGTGTAGTATAGACAGACAGATAGATATATGTAAAATATCTTGAGCTGTTTAAAATCATGCCTCTGAATTTGTTGCACTTAGATGGGACAAGATTTTCATAGTGATGAGTAACCTTGAGTGTCTAAGTTCTTTTATCTCAAAGGGACTTGTGCTAAGCCCTTGCTGCAAATTATATTTATCTCTTCCCCTAAGTATATTCCCAGCTGGGCGCCAAAAATGGAAGCACACTGAAGCAGTAAAAACTGTTAATTTTGCTTTAAAAGGAATTCTAATAGAGAAAATTCTTAGCCTCCTCACCTGGGGGCTTCTGATGCAGAAAGGTCAAGAAGATAGGGGGTTTTATAACGAGAGAACAAGGCTATTAAGAAGAATCGTGAGCAGTATTAATCACTGTTCCTTCAGTGGTGTCCATGGACTGGCTTGGCAGGATATGGGTAAAATGTTTCCATTTAATAATGTGTTATCAATGGGATAAATGGACAAGAAGGTTGTGCAGTAGGGACTTCATATGAGTGCAGTGCAACTCATCTGAAAACACAAGTGAGTTAATAGTAGAATGACTGCTTAATAGTAACAGAGCTGTTTTCATTAGATTGCATAGTAAGTCACATTTGTTAACTCATGAATGATAAACCCTTGGGAAAGTTATTAATTTGTTGTTGAACACTGTAATTCCAGTCTCTGATGGACTAAGGCAGCAGAATATAGATGTTGAATGGTTAAAAATGTGAGGTGGCAGGAATTGCCTGTGGTTCATGATGGACCTGACAGAGACTATTAATAGTTTCCTTTGCTACCATCCAGTCATTCTACTTCTTTCTGACATCTGTGAGTGCAACATATCCCTCCAAAAATGATGGCTTGCATGCTACCAAGTTAATAATACCAAGTTATCCATATTCTTAAACAAGGATATAGTTTTTTAATACTGAACAAAAAGAAGCGCTGCAGTCTTTTGTTAATGTCCTAGCTCTGTCTGCCCTATGTATTCAGGTCCTTGTATTTTATGTATAAAAATAAATGAACAGATATGCACCATGTTAAGCAACTTGTTGACTTAGTTTTTTATAAACCGAAGTGTATATTAAACTGGGTATTCTTTTTCCTCACTGTAGTCGATGGCAATATTCCTGATAGTGTTAATGAGTGCAAGAATAGGCCAGAAAGGTGTTTTTGCTTGAATTAAATGAGGGTACAATAGATTATTCTTTTAAGAAGTTGGAGCCTATTTAAAACATTTGTGGGTTTTTTGGTGTTGAGGTTTTTTTTTCATGAGAGCGCAACATGCAGCCATTGTTTGCATGAAAAGTGCACTAAAACTTGACTAAAATACTTTAATGAGTCACTGAGGGACTGTATTAATGCCTTCATCTGCTAGATTATATGCAAAATGAAGGACTGTATCATTCAAGCTCAGTGCTCTGAAACAGAATATAAATCTCTAACAGGGACTGTTAACTGCAATTAGGAAGCTGCAACAGTTATTTGAAAGGCAGAGACCCCATGTTAGTCTAGACTAAAAGCCTTCTGGCAAAGATAATGGAAAGCTTCCTTCACAAACTAGATGGAGTCAGTAGCACTTTGTGGTTTTTCAGTTTCTCAGCAGATGGCCAGAAAGTCTCCAAAAAATATGAAAGAAGAGCTCTAATTCTGCCATTCCAAAGGACTTGACTTACCATTTCAAAGTTATGACTGTGTCAAGGTTACAGCCCAGCTTGAGAACACCACGGAATCTGCCGTGAGGGCTCCACACCCACCCGATACTTAAAAACTATGCAAACAGAAAAAGCCAAAGCTTATTAGACAGTCACAAATTCAAAAATCATAGATCATGTGAAGATCACATGAAAATCACTTGAAGTCTAGAACTAACTAATATGAATGTGTTAATTTGGTCTCTAATTTTTGAACACTCAGATTTCTTTAGATACCTTCTTAGAAACTAAGTGAAAGCTGAGACACGCATTCAGTGCCTTGGTTCTACCTTGATTTTAAAGAAAAACGCTGAACATGTAACACACCTGAAAAAATTGTGATGTTTTGTGTCACTAATGATCAGAATGGATTTAAAGGCATGGAGTAGACATCTGAATGGAATTTAGGTGCCTAAACCAAAAGCTGCAGTTTTGAATATTTTTGCTCTATTAAGATATTTACATGAGGTTTGCAAAAGCATTAGATCTGTGAGACACCAATGTTTTAAGTGACTTGCCAAAATTATATGTGGGGAATCAGTAGCTGAAGACCTGGATATCCAGTTATATTTTCTATGAAGAAGACAATGAACAAAATACAGAAACAGCCTTGGACCAGATCGTGGACTGGAACATGGGTTTGACTCTTCCAGTTGACAGACAGAACCTTAACTGTGATTTTTTTTCTTCTTTCACTTATTCAGCTACTCCATTTCACTCCATTTCTTCCCTGCAGACTTCAGAAAAATGGATAGTTATCTCCACACTCTCCTCACATAACCTGTTATTACACTATAGTCTAACCTATTACTGTATTAGTTCATGGCTTTGTATTCTTTTGGGAGGTGGCAGGTGGTAGGTTTGAAACCCCCAGCTAACAAAGGACTTGTAGATCCTATATACATTTTTTATTTCTCTACTATCTACTCCAATTATAAAAGAGTATGACCATTGATTCACGTCAGAAGTTCACATTTTCTCCATAGCATCTGGCTATAGCCAGTTAATATCTACTGTTATTACAAAATCTACTTTATGCCTGGCTCGTTTGTCTCATCTCCAATTAGCATCCCATTGTGAAGTGTGCATCATCCTAACTCTGAAGAGGCTGTTTTCAGGAAACATTGAAAGTGATCATTCATTACAACACCCTTCATAATTGTCAAATGTTGTATTTGTCATTTGTTGCCAGTTATTTTGCCAAATAACTCCATAATGCTGAAAAGAGGCAAATAGCTATGCAATGATATGCTAAAAGATCTGAAGCAGAAGAAATTGTTGTTACTTCAGAAAAGTTGTAAGCTATGGTACATTTTACTATTTCATTTTAACTGTACCTTAGCTTGAATATTTTCACATTAATTACTAAAGTCATATTTAATTGACTGTACACTGGCAGACTTTGTTCAAATCTTAAGAGCTAATTTAGGAAATAATATTAAATGACAAAAATTCTTTAATAAAACATTTGTTTTGCTTTAAAAGTTTACAAGTATTTTTCTGATTTCTATTATTACTGTCCTTTGACATTGCCAGTAATTTGGGTGCTCACACTTGTAAAAAATTTTGAAGTTTATAGTTTCTTAAATAATGCTTATTATGTTTTATAGATGCTCCCTTTTCAAATGTTTTTTGAAATTTAATGGTGGCTTATTTACAGCTGGGAACACATAATGGTGGGTTATTAAGAATCTATCTTCGTTTTCTCTGAATTAGTTTCAGGAGTAATTTAGAGTAATAAAGCAAAATTAATATTTTTTGATTAATTATAGAATAAACTGTCACTCAGCTACTGTAGCCCTTGCCATCTATACAGCTTGATATATTTCACTGATGAAAATATTTACCCCTGATTTACAGAGAGGGAAATTGAGGCATAGGTTGATGACTTAGACTTGAAGGAATAAAAGCCTGTGTTCTTGTTCCTTTACTGACACCCTGTCTGCTTCGTCATCCTGACAGAAGCAAAACCATCTAATGGAATTCCAGTTCAAGTTGTGGACAGCAGAGAGCTTATACCTGTGAGGCAGCACTGGGTCTGACCTCACTATAAATACCTAACAACTTTTATGGTTAGGCTTGGATCCCGAGCTAAACTGAGAGCCTTATATCTAACATCCAGTTTCAGTGATAGGAAATACTAGAAACAGACTTGCAGCTGTGTCTCTTGGAAATGATCTCTCATTGATCTTCATTTCCATGGTTATGTTTAAGGCTTAGAGCTTCAAGCACATTCATATGAATTGGTATGAATATTCACATTTGTATGAATGAGCCATGCAAAATGCATCCTATAAAGGTGTTATTCTGGGGGATCTTTTCTGATGCAGTAGGCAGGAACAAGGGCAGCATTACTTCTTGCTGAGAAGATAAAGAAAAATGACTGATCCTTTGAAATACATTTTTGCTAGAGAAGACATGATTAGTGGGACAGATTTTGAATAAATTCTATGTGTCTGTAGGAGAAATACTCTTGTAATGGAAAATAAGCATACCCAGGGAAAACCTTCTAAGGAAGTGCAGGCAAAGGAGTTACAGGGAGGCAGAGGAAGGAGAGAATTACTTGTAAAAGGATGAATGAAGTAAGATTATTTTTGAGATGAGAAATAGACCTACACAGAACTTTTCTTAGTATTTCCCAAGGTATGTCCTGTGTTTTTCATTTTATTGGCCTAAGAGAAATGAATTTGGCTTTTATTTCCAGAATAAAAATCATTGCACAGAAGAGGAATGCCCAGAGTCGGTAGCGCAAAAGAAAATGTCAGGGACCGAAGGCATAATAGTCATATCAGATTGCATTCATTTGTCTAAAGTGATGCTGGAATTCATTAATCCAGTTCAGCAAAACTCAAATCTTTGTCTTTCAGAGATGTAGTATAAGGCTTTTTTCAGAGACATGGTGAATGACATGGGGATGCATGATGGAATAAAGTCACCTTCACTGGCTTGAGTTGTTCAGTATCCTTTACATAATCAGTAGTGATGTCCATCACTCATGACACCAAGAAGTTGAAAATGGATTTATGACTGATATAATTAAAAAAGATAACTTTCAAGAGAATTTGTTTATAGGATTACCTAGCAAATAAAGGTTGTGATTAATAGTTAAAGATAGACCAGAGGAAATGCTGCAAAGCCCTGAGGTCTCTGCATTGCTAGTACTTACTGGAAATGGGGCATTACTTTGTGTCCCTGCCGTTGTGCCTAGTGCATTCTGCCAGAATACTAGTCTGCTTCAGTGGTGCCACATATACATATATGTTGTGGGAGCACTCAGATGCTTCAGATTTGAAAGATCAAAAATGTTATTGCTATTACTTTAATCATTAATAGCCAATCCTAGAAGCATTCATCACAGTTTGGAAAAAAATGAGTGGAGAGGTAATCTGCTGATGTTTGGAGTGCCCAGAGGTTGAGAGGTGTGTTTTTCAAGTATCTATGCAGACTGCTGGAGAACATTTGATGAAAATAGCAAAATGGATCTGAATAACATTTCTTAAAAGATGGATATGTACTCCCTGGTTTCTGTTGAAGAAGCTTTGTGACAATAAAGCAGTTTTGCCAGCAGAAAGTCAACAGAAATGTAGTGACTTCAACAATGCTATCCTTTATAATTATTCTTCTCCCTCAGCTGTACAGCATAGGCTAGATAGCTGGAAACCCGGACCAGCTGGCTGGCTGACTTCCCAGGCTCTCTTTTTCATGCTGTTGAAAAGTAAACAAAGTAGCTAGGTTTATCTTAAGTGAATTAATAAAATGTCTGCATAGTTGAAAATTTTTGACAGGTTTCTTGCCACAGTCTAATTGCAGCAAAATCGGACTCAGTAGAACAACACAAAGGGAAGTTGGATTGTAGTTCCCTTTCTAGATACCTTCCTTTGGCCATCAGTAAAGGGATGAAGAATTCTTTACATTGGAGAAAAAAATATATTCGTGTCAGAGATGATCTGTATTTAAGACATTGCAATATGAGGGAAAAAATTGGAAAAAAAAGTCTCTCTCAGCTTTCCCAGCAGCTTCAAGGCACTGAGAGTGGTGTGACGGCTTTAAAGGGCCCATCAGAAAAGAAAAAAATGCCTCTTCCACCTACTCTAGTCTGGTGGTTCTTTCCACAAGTTTCCCAAAAGGGAACATTGAGTTCTCCGCTGACTCCCTGCAGGGCATTCCTGGCATTATGCTGGTTTTGAGCTGTCACATTTGGCATAGAAATTGTGTCAGTAGGTGGAAGGAGATCAAGAAGAGACCAAGCATAATTTTTTAGGCTCTTCAAATATATACGAGTCCTTTGAGGTTGTCTGACACACAAAGATGATGTGTGTTTCTGCTACTGTTCTACTGTCCCGTTCCTTTGGTAAGCATATCAGAACAAAGAATTGGGCTCAAAAGTTTGACGAGTGTCAGATGTGTGTGGCCAGTTGCAGGAAAAAAAGGTTGACATTAGTGAAGGCAGAAACTGGGAAGTCTGGGCAAAATTCTAGAGTAAAAAAGCTATGCTGCCAGACTGAAGTTGTGATGGCAGATGCAGCTGGGATTTGTGTGGTACCCTGCAAAACTCAGCATTGCACATAGGTTTGAGTTGAATTGGCCTTTATCCCACCTACCTGCAGTAGATAAACAAGACTTGATTTACCCATCAATTAGCAACTTGGCAATTGTATGTCCTTTCATTGAGAAAAGAGATAAAAGACTCTGCTTGCAACCCTGATCTCCATAGAGGTATGCTTTTCTTAAGTCATTCAATAAACATGGTAATTTTTCACTTGGAAGCAAATTTTTGTTGGTTCAGGAATTCAAGAATCTGTGAAATTCTATTTATGAGCAGGATTAGATGGTAATGATTTAATTGATGGTTGAGCATGCCGACAAACTATGCACACAAGATGTTTTCAATAATTATGTCTTTTCATGAAGCGACAGGGTTTCGTAATTTAGGTCTCAGATGGTAATTACAAACCAGATGCTATTTTAGGCACAGTCTGAAGCACATCCATGGTACTTATTTTGAAATTCAAACCAAACACAAACCCACCATTGGAGCACTTAAGGCAGAAAGATGAATTAAAGTCACTTAAGGTAATGTGGCATCATGCATAGATACACGTATTGCTATAAGAGTACTATATATATTATTATAATAATCTCTGTCTGGGTTCAGTGTCATGGAGCATGAGAGTGTTTTTGGTGGAATTATTTTTTTAAAGTTTTGTGTTGAATCTTCTGGGTCAAATAGACTGCGTTGCATAAAAATCACTGTGTGTTGGTGTTTGGGGGCTTGGAAGAGTCAGGGTGAATTGTTTCCTGATAAAAATTGAGGCTTGTTAACACACTGTGAAAGCCATTCCTGTAATAGTATGTTAGGAGAGTCTGGACAAGAGACACAATGCAGCTTAGGAACAAGGTAACGTCATACTCTACCTCTGCTTCCACGCTCCTGCCATATTCGAAGCAGACTGCATTCTCTGGAATAATGAAGGATATGTGGTAATCAGTTGTCTATTAGAGTGCTGCTGAATAAGAAGGCTATGGTATATCAGGCTGGGACTTCTCCAAAGAGAAAGGAGGGTCTCTTGACTGAAGGCAGTAACTTGGGTACTCTCTGCCTGCTTTTTCCAAAGAGTTCCTATACAATGCTAAGCAAGTCATTTATGTTGCAGATGCCATGATTCATCATGCCTTGTATTGTGTCCTTGTCCAGACTGCTTTTCTTAGAGGAAGGATACTGAACTCTTAGCATAGCATCTGGGCTTGTGCAGAACTCTGTTTTGAGGAAATAACCTGCTCCAAGATGCTTATTATTGCAAACCCACACCCTTAGTTTTTGAATTGGCCCCTGAATGAATATGTTAATATTATTTTTTCTGTGCTCCTGCACTCCATACGTAAAATGGAGATGATATACCAAGGTACTTTTATCCTGCCTTTACAACAGCTCATTTGGTACCTATTGCTTTGAGTACACAAGTAAAGTGAAATCTGTGTTCTGGGTAGCCATGTAGCAGAATTCTCTCAGAATGTACTATGGAAATTTGTCATGAACTTAAAAGGCAGATTGTTTCTGTGCTGTTGAGGCTGATCATAGTCGGCTCATGTGGGACTGGCTTTCAATTTCTTTCCTTCTATCGGCTTATTCTACATGGGAAAGAATTGAGAGGAAGCTAATCCAATATGCCAGCTGCTAAGGAGATAGATTTTCTTCCACTCGTTTGATTGTCGTCTGCTGCTCTGAATGATGTAGAAAGAAACTACTAAGATGCATTTTTCTTTATAGTGATATGTTTCTATCTGTAAAACAAAGGACTAAATGGCAGGAGATGTGAGCAAATGTCTGATACTATATTCATGTTCCTACAGGAAACCTTTTTAGGAGTGAAGAGCAGTGCTGGCTATAAGCTGGTTTGATTTTTCTCATATTATACAGGAGCTATAGTTTTGCCCAGAGCAAAACGACTCAGCCTGTCTGACTTGGGATTTCCCTGGTTCTGTTTTCCATGGCTTACTATGTACCTGTCCTGGTTTGGCTAAAACAGGG
>NW_009620243.1:0-18901 GCF_000690535.1 Cariama cristata
CCTGTTTTAGCCAAACCAGGACATTCAACTATTGAAGGAAATGTGATTATATAATAAACCACTCCTGATGGGAAAATATTTGTTAAACCACCCACGTATCTTCAACAATGCGATAAATATGAGAACTCTGCATTTCATGCAACTTATTACAGGGGATATTGTATCTTCTAAGCATATCTACCAGTTTTGAGGGGAAAAATCTCTTTATAGATGTTATATTTGTAGTCATACCTAATATTCCTTATTTAAGCATCCTGTATTTACAAATGTAACATGAAAATAAAATGTGCAAATATAAGGATGTTACAGAAATCAATCAAATGCAAGATTCTCAAACATTACTATTCACATATTTCTAAAAAAGATGGACTGAGAAATAAGGGTGAAGTTAGCTGTTTCCACGAATATTTGCTGGAAGAGTAATTTAAAAAAAAAAAAAAAAAAAAGCATTTTATTGTGTTAAATAGGAAATAAATGGAAGCTTCAAGCATGGATTTGCTAGTTAACTAAAAGAACAGAGTTTTCTTCTCCTTTCTTTCACCATCGACTGCAGTGTAAACCCCAGTACCACACAAGACAACTGTGAAGACACAGTGCAAACACTATTCACCTTGACAAACAGCAAATAACTTCAGGGACAAGTACTGATGGAAGCATACTATTCAACTAATTGCAGATTATACTTCAATGCATGATTCAGGAAATGAGAAAGATCAATAGAGAGGGTGAAGGCTGATGATATTTAATAATGTTTTGCTTGTTGTTTTGGTTTTTCTCTCAGAACATAGCTCAGCTGACTTTATGTTTTAAATGTGTAATGCTTGCAAATGTGAAAAAATCTCTCTAATCTGTAAAATAAACAAGTATAAAAATAATGCATATTCAGAAGTCACTTTGTCTGAAAATAAGTATTAGCAGGTACAACAAACTACGTAATCAGAACTATCTTTAAAGCAGAAACTTATGTTCTCTGATAGTATCTAAAAATGTCCCCAGCAGAAAAAGGGACAAACTTCATAGAGAAGCAGTCAAATAACCATGAAACCAAGCAAATGGAGGATGCTATCTGAAGTAAGTAAAACACATAATGTTCTGAAAGTTGTGGAAAACCTCTGTTCAGCACTAACATATGGCAAGGACCCGCAAGCTCTGAGTATCACTGATTCTCTTCAATGCTTTTTCAAGTATGGAAACCATATAAAACATTCATGAATTTTCATACATATTTATAAACAAGTTATCTACTTTTCACAGTAATAAGTTAGACTACAAAGGTAAAAATAAACATCACAGTACTTTCCTCCCTTCTGCAGTCTTTTCCAAATGAAAAAAATGACTGAAAACTCTACTGTCAAGCTCACTGGTGTGCACCAATATGTAAAAAGCATGTCATTACTTAAATATGCTAAACTTTTTCATTCATCAGAGACTGCACATTTCGGTGCCTTCCTGATTTTACACATGTCAAAGATGCCAAAGTCACACAAGGAAAAAAAAAAAAAAAAGGTAAGTAAAGATCAGGGAGACAAAGATCAAGTATATTGCAGGGAGAAACAGTGCCATAGCTGGTGCCAACCCCCTCTCTTTGGGACAGCTGTGCTCCCTTGATGTGTTATAAAATAGTGAAATCACAAACAACATTACCAAACCTTTGTAGGTATCTGCTTATATCAAATCTGTAAAACAAAGGTATTATTTATATGACTTTTCTGGGTTCTTTCTCATGACAGACATTATTTCATACACATAAGAACAATTGTTATTATTGCAGTCCTTTTCTGTGATTGGGTGTCATTTAAAGCAGATGCTATTTAGTGCTGAAATAGCTATTAAAGGCAGCCATGCATGTAAGTGTTTCTGTGGATTGATTAGCAAAAACTGCTCACTCTACTGATGATGCTATGACCTTTACTGTGAAGTTTTTTCTGTTTTGCCTGTCAAACTAGTGTTTCAGCCACTTTCTTGACTATATTGAGAGATCCTAGAATTCACCAATTAGCTGCACTTATCTCTGGTATCTCACCTTTGCTGCTGCTGTTTTACTGGTGTCTACACATAGTAGTGCTTCTAGAAAAAAAAATTGACAGACAGTATATTTTCATCTCGATCTACTGCAATTTATACACAGAAAGGAGATATAAACTCACTGTACAAATACTTTTTGGCTGAACAGATTATAGAGTCTCTAATTATCACATTTGATTTCTTATAGGTTTTCAAAACGTACTCATAATACCTAAAAGCATTTTATTTAAAGTGATATAACTTCAGTGCAGAGTTGTTTGATTGTAGAAGAGACACATCAACATTTTATCAGTAGTAGAACAACAGTATTACAGTTGGTTTGTTTTTTTTTTTTCTGTGTAAATTGAGTAAATATAACTAACAAAATTATAAAGTGCTTTTAAAGGTTCCAGAGTACACACATAGAATAATACAATCATAGAATCATAGATTTATTTAGGTTGGAAAAGTCCTTTAAGATCATGAAGTCCAGCCATTAACCTAACAATACCAAGTCCACCACTAAGCTGGGAACCTAAACACCACATCTGCACATCTGTTAAATGCCTCCAGGGATGATGACTCGACCACTTCCCTGGGCAGCTGTTCCAATGCTTGATAACCTTTTCAGCGAAGAAATTTTTTCTACTATCCAATCTAAACCTACCCTGGCACTTCAGGCCTTTTCCTTTTGTCCTGTTGCTTGCTACTTGGGAGAAGAGACCAACACCACCTCACTACAACCTCCTTTCAGGTAGCTGTAGAGGGCGATATGGTCTCCCCTCAGCCTCCTCTTCTCCAGACTAAACAACCACAGTTCCCTCAGCTGCTCCTCATAAGATGTACCCTCCAGGCCCTTCACCAGCTTTGTTGCCCTTCTCTGAACATGCTCCAGCACCTCAATGTCTTTCTTGTAGTGAGGGGCCCAAAACTGAACACTCTACTCGAGGTGGGGCCTCACCAGCACGGAGTACAAAGGGATGGTCACTTCCCAAGTCCTGCTGGCCACGCTGTTTCTGACACAGGCCAGGTTGCCGTTGGCCTTCTTAGCCACCTGGGCACACTGCTGGCTCATATTCAGCTAGCTGTCAACCAACACCCCCAGGTCTTTTTCTGCCAGGTAGCTTTCCAGCCACTCTTCTGCAAGCCTGTAGGATTGTATGGGGTTGTTGTGACCAAAGTGCAGGACCCAGCACTTAGCCTTGTTCAGTCTCATACAATTGGCCTCGGCCCATCTGTCCAGCCTGTCCACATTCCTCCATAGACCATTCCTACCCTCAAGCAGATCAACACTCCCATCCAACTTGATGTCATCTGCAAACTGACTGAGGGTGCACTCAATCTCCTCATATTGGCTTTTGATTTTATGTCTCCCCTTAATAAAAGAAGTCCAATAATATAAAATATCCTGCATGTTGAAAAGTTGCTGTTTTCCAAAGAAATGGAAGAATAGGAGATGTGTTATTTAGATACTGAGAAGATGTATAATTTAACCTCTGATTCTGTATACTGACTTTGTCTGCCAGATTCCCTGTGCTACAGAATCCTATTGCTTGACTGGGTTGTCAATAATTTAAAGATCTCTTCCTTTGCATATGCACAATTCACAACAAAATCAGAGACAATAAGTGAGGAATACAGAGTTAGGTCCTATTGTTTTCTCACTCCTAGGTACAAGAAACTGGAATTGTTATCCTAGGTGACCGCTGGATCAATCCTCAATGAACACAAGAAAGCATAATGTATAATAACATAACATAACATGACATAACATAACATGAAATAACGTAATAAAAAGGTTTCTATTTTAATATTTTACATCTTCCAGTACAAAGCTCTGGGTAGAAAGTGATTAAAGTTGGTTTGAATTGAAGAAAATCTTGCAGAACATATGTCACAGAGAAAATTAAGTAGAATAATGTGGGTAGTAACAGGGAAGCCATGATGAAATTCATTGTATTTTAAATACTGTGTGAGATCTTTATCATTCTTCTGTTCTGATATCTGTTCTTTTTTTGGTCAAAACTTTATTTATAATGTGACTATTATCTTGCTTTTAAAAGAAAATTAAATTAACACATTTTGTCAAGTATGTGAAATGCAAAACCAGACTGAAAACAAATCACCCCAAATATATATTTACAGTTTTTCCTTTCTCCAAGAATTTTATTCTCCTATTGATGTGCGTTAATTCACAACTAGTCGTGTCAGTGTGTCCATGTAAAATACCAGAAAGTTTAAATGTATGCTATCACGTATCATAGTATCACTCAGCTGGGACAACTGTGCTAAATTTTGAGATTAGATTTTATTATATTAAGTAAGATTTAACTCCATGTTTTCCTTTTCCACACATTTATTTTGATTCTAATGCAAGTAATACCACTTATCGTCGTGATACTACACTTAGAATTTCCATTGACAGAGTCATCATTTTATTAAGCAAGAAAAAACTGCATTTGGCTTTGCCAGGTTTTACTTCCTTGAAAACTAGCATCTGCTTTCTGAAACACTGCAGTGACATAAACAACTGCAATAAGTCCCTTAATCACCTAAGGATCAAGTAGAATACACAAGTTCCTCTCTTTCAACCCTTTACAGACTGGCTATTTTTTTAATCCTTCGATTTGACCAGTCTGTTTTAGTATAATTTCACTGGCATTACTGTGGAAGTCTTCTGTGAATTTCTGTCATTTGGAACTGCCTGCTTGCAAAATGCCATATCATCTTTTTTGAAATCTCATTGGGAACTGTGTTTTCTACCTCAGATAAATCTTTGAATCCGTTTAGCCTTCGGTTAGAATTCAGCACTCACAGAATTTTTAAGGATGTAGTTTGTAAGTAAACATTTACATAACATAAAGTAGAATTGAACCTCCTGAATTTCTGCATCTCAGACTGAATTTTTTACTCATTTCCAATCCATGACATTGTGGAAAAATGATTTAATATCATAGGAATAACTCAAATAAAGGAAGAGCAAGACTGAAAGTCTGAATGAAAGCAGGGTGACTGTATTATTATATTCAATTTTTACCTCTACTTTCTAGTAGAAACAAAAGCCAGTTGGTCATATTTGAACGGTGATTTCCTAAGATGGCACAGTTAAAACTAGTATTTCTTAATACTGTTATTAAGAAATCCTAAGATGGCACAGGAAGAAGCAATTTTATCTAAGTACATGACCAAAAATTAGTATGAAATAGATTTCAATGGTAATGAATTTTATATTGTAGGACTCTGTCCCTGAAATGAGGTCTTATTGGAGATTGAAGAACCTCAAAATTTCTCTCACTGTACTTTGATGAGATTATGTACTGCATCTGATTTGAAACCTTGAGAACCAAGAACCCAGGTTAATCAGGCAGAGGCAGAGGAGCAGGAGTGAAAAAAAATGAAATTTTCCACTGTGTAAGTCTAGCACATTTTACAGATTGTGCAGTTTTTTATTAAATTGCTCAGGGGTTCTGTCCTCCACCTCCTTACACCACTAGCATTGCTAAATGAAAACTAAAACCTATACGGAACTATTTCAGCTTTCAACTCCCTTCCACACTACTGCAATCTGCACCTTTAAATAAACATGGATTCTGCACACTTGCCTTTTTATCAATATGGAAAAAAAATGAGAGAAATATTATAGTACTCCAAATCGACTGATGGATGTGGTAGTTTTCTCTGTAATGGAATGCTTATTTGTCATCTGGCTGTGTGGCAAGTGAGTATAAGTAGTACCTTGCTCCTAAAATGACTGATGGAAACCCAAAACGTCTGTTTGTCATACTTTCTCTGCTATGAACAAGATAGATAAGAGGTTTGTGGCTCAGCATTTTGCATACAAAGACAAATGCATATTTTCACCAGAATATGTGTACTTAAAAAAAAAAAGAATCTACAGATGCTGGTTTTTTTTTTTTTAAACAACATGGAAGAATTACTTAAAAGTATCTAGATGATGTTAATGGCAAAAGTAAGAACTACTTTATTTTCTACTTCCTTCTGTGTGTTGAGAGCAGCAGGAAAGACTGAAACAGAGTAAGAATATATTAAATTATTCCACAGATGATACATCCTGCAATTGAGGCAATACTTCAACATTTTGAAGTTGTCAGTTTGGTTGTGTTTTTTTTTTTTTTTTTTTTTTAACATGATAATTGCAAAGTAACACAAAGTTTGCCATATAGTGCTGAGCATGAAATAGAAAGGTCATCCACGTATTTACAGAAAAATAAACAAACAAAAAAAGAAGACAAGAAAATACAGTAATATAAGCTTGATGAAAAAAATGTAATTGCATCATCACTGTCTTGAACATCTGTTTTAATTTCACTGTCTTCAACATCAGAGAAACTGGTCATTTGCATGATACAGAATTTTAAAACTGCGTATTAGATTTGAAGTAATTTAGAATAGAGAACATATACATACATATCTTCAATTTCATGTTTTCAAAAAATGAAATTTAAATCATAGATTTATTTTTCTTTTTAAATCAAGGAGGTGTATTGAAGTTCTGCAGCTATAAACTTTTTCTGGGGACAAAAGGTGAGATTCTGATCTTTGACTACTATGCATATCTTTTTCCCTAATGCAGGAAAACAAAACTAACAATTTCATATCTCTAGATGACTATAAGTTGAATTTTGGTTTTGCTTACTAAAGTGATAAATTTTATGTTAAATAATATCAAAGTATGTGGGACTACAATCTCAACATTAAAAAAGTATTTTTATTTTTATATTCCACATTTTTCCAATGTCCTCCAAGAGACAAAAACATACTTTGTTTTTTAATAATTCAAATAGTGAATAAAATGAACTATCTACAACGGAGTTTTGCTATACATATATATATACATATAATCCAAACTGGTATCTCCTCATTTGTGAGTATTTCACTATCTCCGAATTTCCTCTGAGGATAAAGGTGAAGCTATATGTTTTCTGTCTTCTACATTGCTTTCCACATTTCTGTTTCAACATAGCCAAGGAGTAGAAACCAGAAGAACAAGGATGTGGAAAAACTTTCATTAATAGCAGGACAGCACACAGACCCTCCAAAAAGTCACCCACAAAAGGGATGCTGTGAAGTTAGAGAATAGTTTTTCTAAGAAAAATGTTGTAAATGTACAATAATCATATGCTTCTTTTAATCAGAACAATAAAGACTGTCAGCCTAGGCCTTAATATTTTAGGAACTTATTCAGAATACCTACAGTAATGTAAATATTTGTTCCATACATTTAATCAATAGGATGTCCAGGTTAGCTTTGTGTTTTTCTTTAGACTCAGAGTTGTTTCTAACATATATATCTGCAAAAAAAATTGTTCATGGATGAGAATCAGCTCATGTCTTCCTTACCAAACACTTTACACAGTCACTTCAGTTGAATCAGTGTTCAGTGGGTGTGAACAGCTCTCCCGATGATTTTACAGTCAGGACAGACATTATGACATGTTACTGCAAAAAACCCTCCTGCTTAGAGAAGCATGCATGTTTACAACCTCAAAAAACAACCTTCATTCATTTTAAGGCAAACTTTTGCCTTTTCCATATAACTGTTTCATGGTCTTTAAATGTCATCACAAATATCCACACTCTGTTTAATTTATCATAATCCTATCTGGTATAGAGTTTGCTCATAACATCTCCCCACCTGGCACAAAGAGTTCATAATCAAAAATACGAATACTTCTATTTTTAATTTTTCTCCCTCTTCTTCTCTTGCCAGGGAGCAAGAGAAATTTCTTTGGCTGCATGATTGGTACATACATGCTTGTACATATAACCCTATTTTGTGAGGATCTCCATCCAAAATAGACTACTTTGCTTCTTCTTTCTCTCTGACTAGTAATAGTGGTCTGCAAAGGGCAGGAAATAGGAGGGGAAAAGTATGTAGGTAGGCTATGAGAAGGAAGAAAATGACCATTTCATGCATATTTATGTACAAACAGATTGGTTTGGAAAAAGCACAGACTACATGTCTAGCCTGTATTATCTTTCTGTACCTCTCTTCAGGGGTGAACATCTCCACTCAAGGACACACCACAGCAACCTCGATGACAGGACAAGGGGTAATGGCTTTGAACTAAAAGATTTAGATGAGACATAAGGAAAAAATTTTTTACAATGAGGGTGATGAAACACTGGAGCAGGTTGCCCAGAGAGGTGGTGGAAGCCCCATCCCTGGAGGCATTCAAAGTCAGGCTGGATGAGGCTCTGAGCAACCTTATCTAGTTGGAGATGTCCCTGCTCACCACAGGGGGGTTGGACTAGATGACCTCTAAAGGTCCCTTCCAGCAGTAATGATTCTATGCTTCTATGATTCTATGACACTCAAGGACAGCTGACAATGGGTCAATATGAAAGTGTGGTTTGAGCCCTAAGACTGATATCACATGTGCATGTATATGACAGACAGCGTCATCAGGGCAAGAAATAATGTAAGTGCCAATGTAAGAAGATCCACAGTCTTCATTGTCCCTTCCTGCTACTGTCCTGTTCCAAGTATTTCTGGACCTAAAATCAAAATTGAAACTCTTGAATTCACAATTGCAAAAGTTTAAACAATATATATTTACTTCCAGAATTTTGGTTTCTGAAAACATTAATTACTAAAAAAAATAAAAATTCAAAATGTTTTCTTGTTTGGAAAATTCATTTCTGATCCTTCCTATTACAACAGGAATGGAATTTATTAAAAATAAAAAGCACCTTAAAAGTGGCATGATTAGTCAACAGTTGAAAATATACTTACTAAATATTATTACAGCTTTCATGATGTGACTTATTTCTAGTATCTAAATTTAATCTCCACTAGCATTTGTTCCTTATCTAGCTAGTATTTAATCTCCAAAGCTTAATGGTGAGGCTGTATTTAAAAGCAATCACAGCTTTGGATAGTTAAAAACAGTTAGTATTATTCCTTGATTCTCACTGAGACAAAAATGAAAGTGCATACCCCAATGACATCTATCAGACTTCATAGTATTGTCTGATTCTTTATGATATTTTATGTAATCAGTGAAGAAAAACATTATCCCAAACCAACGATGTTATTTGCCCATGTTTGTTCCTCTGCTTTCTGTTACAGGAAGTGACAGATGTACTGTATTCAGCATGAAGCTGCACTGTACACTGATATTCCTTATTTTTTCAAATTATAACAAATCAAGTTGTAGTAACAACTGTAGGCATATAGATTTTTGTTGTCTCTCTGGAATTAAACAATGTGAAATATTATTAGCTAACAGTATATAGGAATATCCCTGAAGAAAATTTAAAAAAATGATAGAAATTTACTAGAGCATAGGAAAAAATAAAGAAATAGTGGTAAGACAAAGCAGTATTTTTGAATATTGTAGAATACATAGAGACTACTGTAGACATATGCAGATAATACAGCTGATAATTCTAGCTCCTTTACCAGTGTTGACGGGAAAACTAAAAATTCCAAGAACTATCTAAAGTTTTTCACTAGTTTTATATTCATCATGATTAAGGTCTTCAAATGTCACTAATCCAGAACTTCAAGGTGATGAAAATCCAATAATCTTTGAGAAGAGTTTCTTTGCAGCATTCAAATTTGGCCAAATCTTTGAATATCAATTGTATTTTTTTCTTTTTTTTTTTCACGGAAGGGCTGTAACAGGTTGTTCTAACTGGAATAAGTATCTCTGTAAATGCAGTGTCCTAATGTAGAGACACGTTCCAAAGAAAGAACCCACCTTTACCCTTTTACATTACAAAAAATGTTTTTGCTTTCCTATTCTAGAAGATAGGTTTCCTTACAGGGGGGCTGTTTACGTTTAAAGACCAGGTGTTCACTTTTTCTTCCTGCATATAACACTATAAAAGGTTTAGAGACCAGTTTAGCACCAGTGCCTGCACAGTTTTGAGCATTATACCATTTTCTCAAAGGCTACCAGCTGGTAATTTTTCTCAACAGTCCACCTGCAATTGTGGATAGTCAAAATGCAGCAAATTCTAAAGAAAAAAGAACACAGAATCTGTTTTTATTTTGGAGGTTTATATGTTTTACTGTACCTCATTACATCTGCGGCTCTACATTTTCAGTGTTACAGGAACAATATCCATGCTAAGAAAACAGCTAAGAAAAGTATAAATCTGTTAACTTTGCTGCAACTTAACTAGGCTTCCCATGCTTCAACATGTGATTTTTGATCATAGGATAGATGATATGTGTGAAAATATTTTTAAAGCATATGATGCAATAGTTTCTAAGCAAAAATGTAAATTAATTATTGTCATTTCTACTATTCATTCCTTCTGAAGTTAGCACCAGAAGTGCCTATTAACTTAACATGGATCTAGCTCAGTTGAAACAACTCCAGAATACATTCTTATTCTCTCACAAAATATTGTGGAACTTTGTTTTGTCTAATATCCTCAGTTATTTTGTTTTTAGCTTGAATGGTGTCATGTATTTATTCTCTCATTAGTTCCTATAGAAATGTTTTTGATCTTCCTCACTCCTTTTTCTAGGTTTTTGATAAATAGGACAGGGAAGGGACAGAATTACATGCAATATGATAAAGACCAGATATATCATCAGGTATTTAAATTGCAAAACTATATTTTCATTCTATCTTTATTTACTTCCAAAGAAAGGTCAATAGTTGATTTGTCATTGCCTGTTTGCCTGTGGTTGGAGCCATTGGAACCGCAAAGCTGATTCCAAGTGCTCTGCTGTGCATGGCTATAGCTAGATGTCTTCTCAGTAATAGATAATTCAACCAGTCAACTGTAGTCTTCTCTGGCAAACTAACTTTAAACTCTAGACTACGTTTGAATATTTAATTGGATTAAAACCTGTTTTCAGCAGAACTGAACACACAATGCATTAATTTTAGGCATTTTTTATTCATTCACTAATTTACCAGACTATAAATCTCAACATTCTCAATGTTGAGTGTTGTGGATGCTCTTATTTTTCCTAATATCTTTGCAAAAGCCTATTGAAAGCTCCATTAGAGACTGACTTGGTGTCATTCAATTACGTCTTTTCAGCTATGCATGCCACAGCTATCACATTGACAAAACATGTTCTTTGAGGAGCTTTGATTCTGTGAGATGCTGAATATCCTTAATTTAGCATCTGCCAGGTTCAGGTGGCTGTGTAAGTAACAGAGAGCCTGTTTGTCTATGAAACTTTTCAAATGTATTCTGTTCTGAGATGCTTTGATTTTCATTTTCGTAGAAGAAGAATACTATGTTAAAATACTGGTTTAATTAAAACAGAAACACCATATATTCAGAAACCTAGCAATATGGTGTAATCCTGTGATTTCACTTAATATGCTGCTGCATTCACTTGAAATCTATTAATGATTGTCAACTAAAAGGCTGAAGCCTTTCATCAGCTATCAGTAAATGCACTTTAAAAATAAAAAGTAGATACATAAGCAGCATGAAGAAGAGAAAGCAATGAAATCCAATATTCATGTGATTTAACATGAACAACACTACACTTATATTTTTACTGAAACTACATTAATTTGTAACAATATTAAAAATAAGGAATTAATATCAGCCTGAGTCGGCTTTCATTTTGGTTTTCTAAAGGATAGAGGGAGAAAAGTGTCTTTTCTTTATTTCCTCTGTTTATTTACTTACTTGTCTTTGGCCACATACATTCTGATAAATAGTAATTTTGTATGTTTTCAAATCATAGAGTCATAGAACCAAAGAATCATGGAATTGTTTAGGTTGGAAAGGACCTTTAGGATCACTGAGTCCGACCGTAAACCTAGCATGGCCAAGTCCACCACTAACCTTGTCCCACCACATCTACATACCTTTTAAATCCCCCTAGGGATGGTGACTCCACCACTTCCCTAGGCAGCCTGTTCCAACGCTTGACAATCCTTTCTGTGAAGAAATTCTTCCTATTAACCAATATAAATGACCCCTGGTGCAACTTGAGGCCACTTCCTCTTGTCCCATCACTGGTTAATTCGGAGAAGAGACCAACCCCCACCTCGCTACAACCTCCTTTCAGGTAGTTATGGAGAGTGATAAGGTCTCCCCTCAGCCTCCTTTTCTCCAGACTAAACAACCACAGTTGCCTCAGTTGCTCCTCATAAGACTTGTGCTCTAGAACTTTCACCAGCTGTGTTGCTCTTTAGACATGCTCCAGCACCTCAATGTCTTTCTTGTAGAGTGGTGGGCCCAAAACTGAACACAGTACCCGAGGTGCAGCCTCACTAGTACAAGGGGACAATCACTTCCCTACTCCTGCTGGCCACACTATTCCTGATACAAGCCAGGATGCCATTGACCTTCTTGACCACGTGGGCACACTGCTGGCTCATGTTCAGCCAGCTGGCGACCAGTACTCTCAGGTCTTTTTCTGCCAGGCAGCTTTCCAGTCACTCCTCTGCAAGCCTGTAGTACTGCATGGGTTTGTTGTGACCCAAGTGCAGGACTCAGCACTTGGCCTTGTTGAATTCATATAATTGGCCTCAGCTCATTGATCGAACCTGTCTGCAGAGCCTTCCTGCCCTCAAGCAGATCAACACTCCCATCCAGCTTGGTGTTGTCTGCAGAATTACTGAGCGTGCACTCGATCCTTTCGTCCAGATCATTGATAAAGATACTAAACAGAACTGGCCCCAACACTGAGCCCTGGGGAACACCATTTGTGACCGGCTGCCAACTGGATTTAATTCCATCCACCACCACTCTTTAGGCCCAGCCATACAGTCAGTTTTTTACCGAGCGAAAAGTAGGTCCATCCAAGCTGTGGGCAGTCAGTTTCTCCAGGAGAATACTGTGGGAAACGGTGTCAAACACTTTACTAAAGTCTAGGTAGATGACATCCATAGCCTTTCCCTCATCCACTAAGCAGATCACCTTGTCATAGAAGATCAGCTTAGACAAGCATGACCTGCGTTTCGTAAGCCCATTCTGATTGGGCCTGATCACCCGGTTGTCCTGTACATGCCGCTTGATGGTACTGAAGATGATCTGCTCCATAATCTTCCCCAGCACCAAGGTCAGACTGACAGAACTGTACTTCCCTGGATCCTCCTTCTAGCCCCTCTTGTAGATGGGAGTCACATTGGCTAACATCCAGTCAACTGGGACCTCCCTAGTTAGCCAGGATGGCTAATAAATGATGGAAAGCGGCTTGGCAAACACTTCTGCCAGCAACTTCAGTACCCTTGGGTGGATCCCGTCTGGACCCATAGAATTGTGTGAGTCCAAGTGGTGTAGCCGATCGCAAACCATTTCCCCTTGGATTATAGGGGCTTCATTCTGCTCTCCATTCCTGTCTTCCAACTTAGGGGGCTGGGTACATGGACAACAGGTCTTGCTACTAAAGGTTGAGGTAAAGAAAGCATTAAGTACCTCTGCGTTTTCCTCATCCTTTGTCACTATATTCCCCTCCTCATCCAATAAAGTTTGGAGATTCTCCTTAGCCCTCCTTTTGTTACTAACGCATTTATAGAAACACTTTTTATTGTCTTTTACAGCAGTGGACAGATTAAGTTCTATCTGGGCTTTAGTCCTTCGGATTTTCTCACTGCATAACCTCACAACATCCTCTTGAAGTGCCTGCCCCTTCTTCCAAAGGTCATAAACTCTCTTTTTTTTCCCTGAGTTCCAGCCAAAGCTCTCTGTTCAGCCAGGCCAGTCTTCTTCCCCTCTGGCTCATCTTTTGGCACATGGAGAAGGCCTGCTTCTGCACCTTTAAGACTTCCTCCTTGGGGAATGTCCAGCCTTCCTGGACCTCTTTCCCCTTCAGGACTGCCTCCCAAGGAAATCTGTCAACCAGGCTCCTGAACAGGCCAAAGTCTGCCCTGCAGATGTCCAAGGTAGCAGTTCAGCTGGCCCCCCTCCTTCACTTCTCCAAGGATCGAGAACTCTATCATTTCATGGTCACTATGCTGAAGATGGCCTCCAACTGTCACATCAGCCACAAGTCCTTCTCTGTCCACAAATAGCAGGTCCAGAAGGGTGCCGTCCCTAGTTGGCTCCCTCACCAGCTGTGCAAGGAAGTTATCATCCACAGACTCCAAGAACCTCCTGGGTTCCTCTCTGCTGTGTTCTATTTCCAGCAGACATCTGGTAAGTTGAAGTCCCCCATGAGAACGAGGGCTAGCGATTGTGAGACTTCTCTCAACTGCTTACAGAATATTTCATCTACATCTTCATCTTGGTTTGGTGTCTATAGCATATTCCCACCATGATGTCTGCCTTGTTGGTCTTCCCCCTGATTCTTACCCATGAACACTCAATCCTGTCATCACCGTCAGTAAGCTCTAGACAATCAGAACACTCCCTAACATACAGGACCAGTCCACCGCCTTTCTTTCCCTGCCTGTCCCTTCTGAAGAGTTTATAGCCATCCATTGCAGCACTCCAGTTATGTAAGATATCCCACCATGTTTCTGTGATGGTAAATATGTCAGCAGTTTTCTTGCTGCACAATGGCTTCCAGCTCCTCCTGTTTGTTGCCGATGTTGCATGCATTGCTGTAGATGCATTTCAGTTGGTCTATTGTTCCTGTCACCTTTTGGGGGGAAGAAACCCTAATTCCTACGTGACAGTTCTCAGGCACTTACACCATGGCATCTAACCCATCAATGACACTTGTACCTTTGCTGCCGTATGGCTCTCCATCCCTTACCTCCACTGAGGTGGCAGACGCAAGGACCTCATTAGCACATTGTTCCACAAACATTGACATGCCACCTCCAGGTTTATCTCTGGCAAGCTTAGTTTTATCCCTTTCCCTCTTCAAATCCAGTTTAAAGCTCTTTTGATGAGCCTTGCTAATTCCTGCAAAGATCCTTTTCCCCTTTTGCAACAGGCATACTCCATCTGTTGCCACCAGGTCTCGTGCCATGGAGACTGACCCATGATCAAAAAAACCCAAATTCTGCCGATGACACCAGTCTTGGAGCCACCTATTGATGTGCTACCTCTCCCTGTTTCTTCCCCCCTGCAACTAGGGGAATAGAGGAGAACACTACTTGTGCTCCTGATCCCTTAACCAGTTGTCCCAAGGCCTTGAAGTCTCTCTTGATGGCCTTCGGACTTCTAGTTCCAACCTCATCACTGCCTATCAGAAAATTCAGTAATGGATAATAATCCAAAGGCCGTACCAGGGTAGGAAGCTTTCTCTTCAAGTCCTTAACCTGGGCCCTAGGGAGGCAGCACACTTCCTTAAAGAGTGGGTCTGGCCTGCATATTGGGCCTTCTGATCCCAGCAGGAGAGAATCTCCTACGGCAATTACCCATCTTTTATTCTTCATGCAAGTAGTTTTGATGCCAAGCCTAGGCCGAGTTAAACTCAGCAACTCCTCCAAGTTAGATGAACCATTGTCCTTGTTATTGTTCAGTTCCACTTGCAGAACCTCAGACCTGTTTTGCAAGCACACCTAGGAAGGTGGGGCAGTCATAGAGGAGACGTGTCTGCTGCACTGTGCAGGAACTTGTCGACAGTGCCCCTTATCTTCCAAGTTATTTTGTTCAGACAGGTGGAGAGAGGATGGGGAATCCTCCATATCATACATCTTATCTGTCTGTTGAGCCTG
Organism: Cariama cristata; assembly: GCF_000690535.1. Lineage (NCBI taxonomy): Eukaryota > Metazoa > Chordata > Aves > Cariamiformes > Cariamidae > Cariama > Cariama cristata. The sequence continues at coordinate 15,570 of NW_009620243.1, forward strand.
TCCCAAGAAAAGTAGGGTGCGATTCCAGTAGTCTATCTCCCTCTCAGACTCCCTGATACTCCTCAACCTCATCACCTCCTCCAGGAGCTCTGTCACTAAGCACAGGAATTCCTCTACCTGGGCACACATCCCACAGTTGACCTTACTGGTGCTATCTGGTAGTGGCATAAAAGTAGGGCACAGCCTTCCACCAGAGCTCTGTCTGGGACGCTGTGTCAATCGTGGTGGGTATAGAGCTTACAGAGGCCATGGCTTTCTGCTGAGTGGACACCATTGCTTCCTGATCAAGGTGGCAAAGCTTCAGCACCCTTCTTGCATGTCCTTCTGTGCAAACTGCTGGGCAAACTGCTGCGCCACGCCCTGACGGATGAGCCATGCTCTGTCTGCAGCACTCCTGGTCGCTGGCACTCTTTAGGGCCATTTAAATCTCCCGCAGTTGCTCCTGGGAATGACCAGGACGCGTCAGCCTCGCTTACGAGAGCTGCCATTCCTAGTGAGTCTCACTGCCCTTCCTCGGGTTCCCCTGTCCACCTCAAGCTAGCACTTGACAGCAGAATTAACCGTTGTCGCTGCTGCGTGCCTTGCCAACTGAGTGCTGCTCTCAGCTACACCGTGTTTATATCTGCACTTTAAATCATTATGCAGTTCATCCTAGTGGAGGAAAACTAAATATGTGGGCCAGGCACTACAATAAACTTTTGGAAAAAAACACTCAGATAGAAAAGAATATTTCCAATGTTTCCATTTTAACTTAGCTAAAGAATGCATTGTATTTTGAGTATTCTCTATCAAACTTTCAGGTAGTATGATCAAAGTACTAAGTTCTACACAGCCTTACAATCTGTAATCAATCTCTTGTTCTAATATCGACAAAGGTGAAGATAAAGCATATGTGGACTCTGTTTGAATACATATATTATGTCTCTCCAACAATTTAAATAGAAGAAATGTGTGCTCTAGAAAAGAGTGCGCTCCACATAAACACATTCTTCAAGCTTACTGTCTTGATAAGTTCTTTGAAGAGCTGCTTCTATCTCCAGATCTCCTTGTCTTCACAGGAAGTCCTCTTCACGTTATAGTTAAACCTACGTGCAGTGATCTACCTATATTTTCACCTATTCAAGCATCTGATAACGAACTGGTAAGGGAGGATTAGTCCTATCTTTCTATAGGATGCTTGATGCTGTTGGTGTTTTTTTTAAACACTGAATAACAAGGGAAGAAAGCAACTGAATCCACAGGTGACTTAGGTCATTATTAAACAAGTTTCAAAAACCTTGGCATAATCACATCTTAAATATGGATGATCTTGAAGTTGCAAACTGAAGATACTGATTCATTTACCAGTTTTACTGCTTTTATCTTTTTAAGTTAGTCTTTACTGTGCTCAGATCCCTAGTATTGAATATTTCATGTTATCTATTTTCTGCAATGTTCATTTAAAATTCAGGTTCTTTCAGTATGGGCTGCTGCTTACTATATTTTAGTTCCGTACTTAACAAAATGTGACTCTGATCTTACACTTGGGACCTCTCATTGCCACCATAACACAAGTGAGTAATAATAAAAATAATGCATTCTACTACATGTTTACTAGAAATCAAAGTTAAGATATTATGGACACAATTGCTAATATTTTGTTTTCTTACATCAGAATATACAATTGGGCTTTCTTGCTTTTTAATGTATAATAAAATTCTGCTTTTAATAGGACCATCATGGAGTCTTTCAAATAAGATAACTTTTTATTATCTCTTCTACGATCATTATAAAATTCAGGATTGATATCTCCCAGTATCCTGTGTATTTCTGTTACAAGTGTTTGACTATTCACACAGTCCACAGAAATCTCTTCAAGAAGAATTAAGGTACTTTAAGTTAGCAAGACATTGAACATTCAGCTTGTCCCTCAGAGACAGTTGTAGAATGCTTGTCTTCAGCTTAATTTACCATAAGTTTCCTTCCTTAATGCAAAGACATAGGAAAATAGTGATTGTTCAAAGCTGCTCTAAAGTTTGGAAAGTTGATATATTGCCTAAATTGCAGTTTAGGAAAAAACTACACAACAAATGCAGTATGTCACATTTTTCTCCAATTTATCATTAGGATATTATCACATAAATCTGGACCATGTATGAATATAGTTCTAAGCAGATGTTTTTGTTTGAGTCCATCAAATCCATTTTATAACAGATTTAACTTAAGTTGGTCCCTGCTGCCCTTTATGAAGCAGTGATCTTGATCACATCATTTTATGTCATGTGAGATGGCTGCTGAAGTTTTTTCAAGATGACAGAAATAGTCTACACCAACATCATAGATTTCTTTCTGTTTGTTGTGATTTCCAGTGCTCCAAAAATCTGTAACGCTGTAATACATGATATGTCATAATACACTAAAGCATGAGGAAAGTGTCATATGTAATGATAACTCATAATCCTTGAAAAGTCTTTAACTATAGTCATTCTTACTCAATATGTATTTAGAAAAAAAATTACAAAACTATTACAGATTGAATAAAAAATCTGTGGTTTAAAATCCACATTTGTATGGAGAATTTAAAGAAAAAAACATAAAACCAAATCATGTAATGGTGTATGTTTGGAATAATAAAATAGTGCAGCAACATACTATGAAAAAAACCATCAATATTAATCCTAAATAGCTTTGATACAATTTTTTCTAACAGAACACTCAGGTCACTAAGGATGGGTTTCAGCATCTTATTAACTACGGTCTAGTGAATGCACAAATAAAAACAGTGACTAAGTGTATGTAATCAAGTTCCATTTTTAAAAATGGCATAGATACAGTGGGCTGACTACAAAATATGCTTGGATGCCTAACAATGTAGTTTTTAAAAAGACTTTTAAAATGTCTTGAAATCAAGCTGCCATCTATTTCATACAGTGATGGAAACTTATAAATCATTATGGTACCTGCTTATGCCATGGTGATCTGGAGGAAATCTAAACCCCAGGCACACATAAAAAACATACTCATGTAACTAAATAGAAACAAATTTTAAAATTACTACTTCCTTTTCTCTTTAATTCTTGTTCTCTCTAAATTAAAATTTTTATTTCATTTGCTAACAAAGATAAAGCAGTATGTCATTTAACACAGTAAATCACATCTGATTAGCAGAATCCAATGCAAGAAACAAATTAACACAGCTGAAGCAAAATTGCTTATGAATTTGGACATTAAATTAATGTAATTTTAGAATGAAAATGAAATCTGAATACACATGTTGAGTAACTAAGTCAATGGAATCAGTTAAAGCATCCACTGATTGAATCGCAGAATTACAGAATGGTCAGGGTTGGAAG
>NW_009620244.1:0-229 GCF_000690535.1 Cariama cristata
CCTTTTATAATTTTTTTTTTAACCCCCTTCTCAGACTCTCAGTTTTGAGGGTAGCTGAAAGCAGGGAGTTTCTTTATCAACCCCAAACACCCGTCCATGTGCCACGCTGCTGGCTGAGCGGCACGAGCAAGGAGCCCACCACGGCTGTAAGTGCCGATCGCCCTGGGTTCATGGCCGTTCCAGTGTTTCTCCTAGTGTCGGCTGGGTCCTTATGGGGTTGGGCAGCAGA
>NW_009620244.1:315-2013 GCF_000690535.1 Cariama cristata
CTGGGGAGGAGGGATCACACCAGCCTGCACCCCTTACCCGGACTGGCAGCGTTGGGCTCATCACGTCTGCTGCTTTGCAAAAAAGGTAAAAAAAACTGATTTAGGAAAAACTTCCCATCCTTCAGTGGCTGTATTTGGGGATGCCTGGTGAGCAATAGGGCTGCGGGTGAGGAAGGACGAGCTCTGCAGCTGCAGACGCGTTGTAGCAGCATTGGTGGCAATGCCCACACGCAGGACACCCCAGCAGCTCCCTCCTGGGACCAAAAGCACCATTTCAGAGCTGGCTTTTGGCCGGTCACCTTTCCCCCTTCCCACGAGGATGCAGAGCCCAAGCCAGGCTGCCCACAAGCACGGCACCACCGCACACCCAGCCCTGCCAGCGGTGAACCCACCCCAACACGGAGTGAACCGCCACGTGTGTTTTAATTACAAACCTTTCCCAAACCTCACCCACAAAGATCGCCTTGAAAGGGGTTTACCGCCTGGCCATGCTGCTGCCCAGCCGTGGCCTGACGTCTTTTTGAGCTGCGGTTATCACCCAGCCGTCTCAGGTCGTTCTCTCCGCAGTCGCGGAGGTGCCAGGACAGTTGTAAACAGCTGAGCAGTGACATTCATCGCGCTGCTGAAACCGCCGGGACAGCGACGGAAAAGTTTGCAGTTATTATCTATGCAAATAAAAATAATGATCGCAAGTAATGAAAAATTAAATGGGTATCACTGGGCTACGCCAAAATGTTACCATATGGCCTCCTTGGCCTCCCAGTACTTCTTGCCTTGGGCAACCTTTTCCAGCAATCACTGGTATTTATCAGAAAAGAGATATAGTTATTGCATTTGGGTTTTTCAAATAATTGAGTAATTTAATCTTTTAAGTGCCTCTGAGATCACTTGCTGTAATTAAAGACAGAAGATGAATGACTGAAGTACAAGAGCATTGGAGGACTTTAAAAATGAATGTGTCCTTGACTGCGTCTCCTGCGCATTTATATAATGATTATCCCACATTAATATGACCAAACAGATAAAAGGAGAAAATAATAAGAGCTTGGTTGCATTATTTTTCTTCCAGCCCAATAATAATATATCACCAGCTGGAGGAATGTGCCTGTGAATACCAAGAAGGAGCGACCGCGTGCTGCCGAGTGCAGGACCCCGCCGCCTCCGAGGGGCGAGGAAAGGCAATATCCGCTCACGGATCCCGCAGCAACGTGGCAGATAAATGAGTGACAAATGTATACAAAATCCACAGACTTCCATCAGAAGCGGATTTAAAGCTTTGCTCAGCTAGTGCTGGGAGAGACGATTGCAACACTGGCAGCTTACTTTATGAGCATCTCTTTTCTCCGCTTTTGGAAATAAGACCCACTTGATCCTAGTGGCGAGAGGGAGGCAGAAGGGTTGCTGCAAAGTAGTAACTATCAACAAAAAAATCTGTCAGGCCTGTAAACAGCGTTTTATCTTCTAAATAAAGTATGTGCCCTGGTGTACCTATGTCACACCTTGGTATTTAGCTCCCCATTTCACAGCCCCAGTGTAAAACGTGCCCAAAGAGGGAAGAGGAGGCGGTGAGAGAGCTGGAGCTGGCCCTGCTCCATTCTTCACGCGGCCCTAAGCCCCCCGATCACGCCTGTCCCGGGGGGGCTGGAGGAGCTGCAGCTTTGTCGGGGCACCCTCGGGGCTGCCCGGAGACGCTGCAGC
>NW_009620244.1:2044-29665 GCF_000690535.1 Cariama cristata
GGGAATCCCCCCTCGCCGGCTGGCTCCCCTTCCTCTCCTGGCAGGGCATCTGATGGCCTTCAGCTCGACTGCGCTATTGCCAGACTACAAAACTTTGTCACCTCGTAAAACTTTACAGCGCAGGTAGTTTGTACCGTTACACCTCTCGAACTAAACACTCAGCCAATGCGCGGTTCCCTCCGGCGGGAGGAAAAGCCGATTTCTTGGGTCAGGTGTTGTCTCGGTGCAGCCCAGCCGATTCACCGCGCTGCCGAAAGCCCGCGACGCAGCCCGGAGCGCAGATGGCAGCAAGGCAACAGCCGGCTCGCTGCTGAGAGCCAAGCCGCCATTTCAGCCAGCATCTCGCCAGGACCTGCCATCGGCTCTGCTTTTCCTCCGAGTCCCGCCGCACGTCCCGCTGGGGAGGTGCCTGGGGCTCAGCACCGCTCCGGCTTGGACACACACACCCCCCAGCAAGGCACAGCCCCGGGGGGGGATGCTCTGACTTGGAGGCTCCTTGGGCTCCGGAAAGCCAAACAGGTGGGACTGAGAGGTGCTGCCCAGGTCCTCTCCTTCCCTGCAAGGATTGATGCCATGAAAAAAAAACAGTGAGAAGTGCATTATACAGCCCAGGTTAGGGGGGGATGAGTTAAAACTCATCCCTCCATGCCAAAAAAAACTCCGAAGTCTTGTGTGTCACTCTCTTAATAAGGAAGAAACTCTCTCCACTAATAGAAAAGAACTAAAGTCAAAACTAATCCAACTGGATGTGAACTTGCAGTATGTAGAAAAGATCATCACTGTCATTCCCACGGCTTTGGTCAGTGCCGGCGACAGCGACCACCTCGCCCACCCACCAGTGCCCTCGGCACCTCAGAGCCCCCCGGGCCTCCTGGGCCTGGGGACAGCAACACATTTGGGTGAGCTCGGCAGGGCTGGGACCGGAGAGTGATGCTTCGCCACGCTGTGTTGGGAGTAACTCTTCCAACGAGGAAAATGCTTTCGACAGTAAAATTCATCATGTAGGAGGTGTATCATCAAGGCACAAACATGGGAGATGAGAGTTTTCAGAGTAGAGTCTTTTTTTTAAATTTTACTTTTTTAACAAAGAATATTCCAAGTCCCGTGGCCCTCACACCAGGGCACCGTTACCGCAGCTCTCAGGGCGAGGAACTCAGGCATCCGCTTGTGCCCGTGGCTCCTCTGCCCTGCGTCCTTAGTACCTTCCCTGGCTTCCCTCTACCTCGCCGGCCCTTTTGCCGCTCCTTCACTTACACACAAAGCATCACAAAACAATAGCCAGCAAAATGTCAGCACCCACAAGCGTCTTGGCTGTAGGCTGCTGTTATTTCAACTCTCTGGTTTCTTAACGATCTTAATTTTCTCTGAGCGGTTTGACAGAGAGTGGCATTTCTGTTCAGCTCAGGAAACAAAAAAGCCTCTGATATGTCGGACCCTGCCACTTCCATCTCACCTCGTTATTTCTTCGTTTTCCAACCTCTTAAAAAGGGTGGGCTTAACCAGCCAGCACCAGCCGTAGCCTTGTGACGGCTGGGGGAGGGGGTTCGAAGTGGTTTGGCAATCCACGAGTGGCACATCAAAGATGGGAAGGGCTTTCCTCTTTCTTTTCTTCGCCTCCTCTTCTTGGCTTTGCATGAGTGAAGAAAGAACAAGACTGAACTTTCTCATCTGAAGTTGAAATCTAGCACCTACAACTGACTTCTTCACCCTGAAGAAGGGCATTCTCACTTAAGGGGTTTTTGCAAGCAGAGTGAACAGACCAAGTTTTCTAAGTGACTCAAAGGCAAATGATTACAATGCAAGGAGAAAAGTGAAGGGCAAGTTGTGTGTTTAAACATGCTGACACTTCTATGGCCACTGTCCCATTAATCCGCCTTGTCCCTTTCTGCTCCCACTCCCTTTAACCTTGACATTTACTTTCCTTTGGACGTCTAACAAGGATGCCACAAACCCACTGCTTAGTGCCACGACGACGCTGACAAAATCCCTCCAGCCTGTGAGTAACCCTACCGGAATGGAAGAGCTGTTAAATTTACTGCAGTGTTATGGAATAACCTATTGCAACAAAACACTCATGTTAGTGTTACTTCCACAGGCTTTTTAAATAGCAATAGTCACTCTAAAAAAAAAAAAAACCAAACCAACCAAAGAACCAAAACCCCTCCAAAGCCCTAGGTCTGTTGGAAAAACATCTGTTTAGACAAAGGCCCCAGCAATCTCCACGAAAAGTTACAATTATTTATGTGGCATCGGAAAAACAAACAGCAACACAAACTCCTTGCAGAGTTAGGGTAGCAGCCTCTCCTAAGGTACTCTGCACTGCATGTTGCAGATGGAGAAATTGGGCAGATTAAACAGTAAGATCATGTTACAATTTGTCACATACAGTATCTTTATTTCATTGCTGAGATTGTTATAAAAACAATATAACATTCATTCTTTCATTTAGCAAAGACATCCTTCCCACAGTCACTCTGCAGAACCTTTTCAAGAAATAAACCAGCAGCTTTGCGCTCACATCACAAAAATATTTTGAATAAAAGTATAATTTTGTATTTTACAACATGTTTAATCTGGAGCATTGAGCAAACTGCATTCTAGAAACATGGTTAAAATCAAGAAACTAGCCTACGTAAGATACCGCACGTTAACATCCATCACATGCAACATCACGGTTTTTAATCTGCAGCATTGAGCGAACTGCATTCTGCATTAAAATCAAGAAACTAGCCTACGTAAGATACCGCACGTTAACATCCATCACATGCAGACTCCGGTTGCTCTTTAGAAAACAAAACACCATCCTCCCCTGAGCTGTCTTTGCAGCCCAACTTTGGAGTCCTCTCTGCTCGAAGTCCTTGCTACTGTCGGCATTTCTGCTCTCCATGCACAGATGGTGACGGGGAAGTGCCCGATCACCGCTCACACGTGGGTATCCAACGGAAGAAGTGCCCCACGGCCCGCAGCCGGATGGCGGGAGGCGACGACCGCATCCGTTCACATGAGCACACCGCAATTCTCCTTGGACAGGTACCCAGCTTGGCCTATTCAAGGGCTTCGTTGTTGTTAGTGGAGGGTGGTTTTTTTTCAAGATGATTCACAAGAAACTCACACTTGCTCCTGATTTCATAAAATAAAGCAGATTCCCGTGGCAAAACCATACCATTATCTCCATCAGACCAGCCTGTATTTTCCCTGGCCCATCATCGTGCAATTCCTTCGCCAAGAGCTACACGCTGCCGTCCACGGCCAGCACTGTCGGCACACTGCTTCGGAGAAGACTTTGGCAACTGCTGTGCCCAGTTCGAGCCAGTCGCTACTCTGCAGCGATATTTAAAAACTCTTTGGAAGGGAATTGTGCCAAAGGCTGCGTTATTTCTATGGGTCAGGGCACCGCGAGTGGATGCGATCACACAGCTTCATAGGAACAAATCCCAATTTACCTACAAATTAGCTATCCAGCTGGTGCCATCTGCCTGTCGGCGGTTACATATCACCCTGCCACGACGGGAAGAGCCTGCAGTGTCTTCTCCGTGCTGGGACGGCTGTTTCACACATTGCGCTGTGGCTGGACCATTAAAGAGCAGAGGACGGTAACTTGCAGGATGTTTAATTGCTAATGAAGCGTCACCACCAGCACGGCACCCGTGCTCTTACGGACTTGCCCTGAACCCCCTCAAACCCAGGGGATCTCAGAAAGATCAGGCCCAGACCCTTCTTGTTTTACCAACAGCAACATCATCATAACACACATACACCCCGCCACAGAACGCAGACGTTAGGCATGACCTGGCTAGGGGTTGTATGACATGAGTGTCACTTTTTGTTACGGACTGAAGACATCTGACTCCTGGAGTAAAGTCTTGCAAGGTGATTCAGTGCCATGCCATGGAGAAAGCCATTTGGCATTTCGTATATTTAGAGCACGCTATTTCTTTGTAATCCATGCTGTGCCAGGCACTAATGCATAAATATACAGCAGTTTAAAATCTTCTCTTCTTCAGCAAGTCATATCAGGCTATAAATAATTTTTATACATATTTTTAATACTTCATCACTTACCCTGAATTTTTCACCTTAATCTCAATACCAAAATATACATTAGTGCAAAGAGAGACCATTTTAAGTCTGGAACTAGAGGACAAATATATTAATCATTATGATAAGCTACTCATTCTTTTCCATTCCTATAGATTATTTAAGAAAAAATATAATCTTAAATTACAAATGAAAATCATATTTCATATGTAAGTTTTAATTTATAGTATAGAATCACAGAATCATGGAGTATTCAGGTTGAAGGGGTCCCTGGGAGGTCATTTAGTCATCTACTAGTCATCTAGTAGATAAACATCACATTTAATACAGCATAATCAGCTTTAGCAGATAAATAATTCTTAATTAACACAGAGCACATTTCCTTTAAAATATTCTTTCCAGTGAGTGACATTATTCACAAAGCAATAAAAATACAATTACAGCTGAAGGCGAAGCAGGCCTAGAGTTAGAGAGCGGAGAAAAATGACCTCACTGCTTTATGCGGAGCACACTCCTAACGTAGTCATTCACAAGGCTGGCAAAATAACATCGGGTTTTTTTTTCCATTCTCTCCCTTTTTCTACTAATAAACAATGTTGCTAATATTTTGCGAACTTATCTTGCCATGAGAAAAACGGGAGGCCCTCAGAGGTTCAGTAATACTTTGGGATGAAATGCGGCCAGCGCCAGACCCAGTTGCTCAAAGGAGATCCTCCAGCCAACCTGGAAGAGGCTTGGAGCAACAGCTTCAAGATCTCAGAACTTGGCCAAAGCATCAATGAAGTGCTGGATTATTACACCCAAATGCCGCGATTTAAAGTCTCCACACTCAACACAAATGGCATGGAGACACCATCTTACCAAATTACCCCGAAGTTTCCAGCCGGTAAGCATCCGAGCAGCAGCGGAGTGGCAGTTGGGTGCAACTCGCTGCGAGAAGTGCAGAAACAGGGATGCCCCAGCCCTTCTGCATCCATGGGTTGAGGGCAACAGGGCACAGGTCAGGCACACAGCTTTCGGACAACTCAGACAACAAAGGCAGCCCAGTTCCTGCTCTCTGCTTTTTTACGGAGCAAATCAAAGAGAAGCCCTTTCACCCTTCCCGTCTCTTCCCATCAGACGGCGTGACCCCTGCCAGCCCCTGGCATACTCCTGCGGTTTTCCCCATAGAGAAAGACAGAGTTCCTTTAGCCGAAGTTCCCCAATGACATCCTGAAGTCAGACGCAGCCGTCAGCAACCTGAGCAGTAGTTAACTGATTTACTAAGAGCTCCCAGCAGCACAGACTCGTGTCCCCCTGTTCTTCCCCCTGCATCTGCTTTAGGAAAAGGGGTGTCCTTTCCCCTCGTGCTGCTTTGTGCAATTCTTCTCCATCTCTGCTCAGTCACGTTCCCTGCTCCTGTCAGGTGCTGGCTCTGATTAAGCAACATCAGCATTGAACCCTCATTTGGAAAAGTAAGTAATTTTGTTTCTCCCCAGTCTTCTCTTGGAGAATCTGACATTTGGGCTCTTCCTTGTCTTCACGACATACTTTTACCTGTCCAACTCAGCAAGGCAAAACCAAGGAGGGGAAAGCATCTGCTCAACAAAAGGTCCCAGGGAAAGTTGAGAGATAATTCCAACCACAGGAATTAAGGACTGGTCATAAACCAAATGTACTAAACCAGAGAAAATGATTTCTGGAAGCCATATGCTAGCAATGTTTTCTGAGTGTCAATGTTCTGCAGCATCAGGCAATGTAAATGCCTTCCTAGTGCTGAAGCAATCACAACATTGTGCGCTCCCATTTCAGATCTCCCAAGGGGATGCAAGAGAAAGGGCAGCGAGTGATGTATTCAAAGGGGCAGCCCTATTTATACCTTCTTTCTGCCCTCTTGGAGTAGTAAGTAATGAATAATATGGTAACAATAAAAGCAACAAATATGAAAGAGATAAAGGCTAATAATGACTTTCTGGTTCGGAAGAAGTGACATTCAGGACACGAGGCAATCTCTTCTGGGCACAGCAACTCAGGAGTTTCAGGACCAGGAAAACCGTTATTGTCAATTATTTCTCTGTAATGTTTCATAGAAGGCTTTGGTTCGTATCGGTTTGCAGCGTAACTGTAGAGACCATATTTAGGAGCAGTCTTGTCATTAAAAGAATAGACAAAATATCCTTGCAGGTTAACGTTATCCAAGGTGTAAGCTGCGAAAGAAAACAAAGGGTTGAAAAAATGAGTAACTGTCACTTTGGCATTCAAGAGTAGCACCATATGCCAGTACATAAAGCAGGGGCAGGGGGATGTTAAACCCACATCTGTACTTCTCTTCCCCAAAATAAGGTAAGGTACACGTACATCTATGAAGTGTTGCTCATAAAAAGTAAGCCATTCCCAGACAACGCGATCTGCAAGTATCCTGCAATTTATTTCCTTGTGCTTGCTAAACACAGCTGTGAGTGCGTGACTGTGTTTAACTATCGGCACGGAGCCTATCGTGAAAAGATGGCTCTCTTTTTTTATATATGAAAGGATACAGGTTTTGGTTTTCCTGCACCTGGATTTCTGCAACTTGTTTCTCTGATTGCTCCTTCTCCCTTGAAGGGACGGCGACGGCCAAGGAACAGAGGACATCAGGTTGCACTTCTTGCTAGCAAAGGCACAGCGACACCAGAAAAAGAGGTGCCCATGCCAAGGTCCTGTACTGGGATATCACCAGTGCAAGTGGAAAGGTTATGCAAAGCATGGTCCTCTCTGGTTCCTGACCCCAGTTCCTGATCCAAGACGACCTGTATTAGACTTTATTGAGAACACGTCTGCAATCCATACTGCCAACTTGGCTACTGGAAGAGGCCCAGCAGCTGGAGCATTAACCTTGAGCCATCAGTCCCGCTTGACAAAACCAATCAATCCACGGTAGTAAAACTGTAAAACTTTTTTTCTCAAAATCACTATTTTTAACAAATTAAAGCAATGTCTTCTAGCAGATGAACACAGGACTGAAAGCTAACAATTGCTGAATTTTCAGCAAATTGCCTCTGGAAATATTTTTTTCTGCAGCCACATGCAAGACATTTAGCACCTCTAACCTACTTCTCATGTGTCAAATGAAATAATATTTACCTGCCCTTTTACAGAGCTGCTACCCAGAATAATTAGTTTGTGTTTGTAAAACTGCATGTGGATTTAATGGTGTTACATAAATGGTTACTGCTGTTTTCAATTGGCAAAGATGTACTTAAACAGTGTACAAAGCACTTAAAAAATACAGCCTCAGTCCAAAAGGTCCTGTACTGTATTCTGGAATCATTTATCTGCACAAACCTGTTGGCTCCCCGGGAAAAACACAGGTGAGCAACATTACACGCAAAAATGCTGCCATGTGTGCAGTCCTGAAACCATTTGGAGGAAGAAGGAGGAACAGGAACTTCCCCTCTCATTCCTCTCCAGGATGACACCGAGGTAAGGACACAAGATTTGTAATTCATCTCAGTTACTGCACAGGGTTTGGCAGAAAAAATGTAAGTTTTGGAGAAACCTGAATTAGTCATGATGCCAGGGTTAAGAGGTTCCTCCCTGCGTAAGGACAAGGTGGACAAAAGCACAATGCCAGAGCGGGAGAAGAAAAGAGAATGAAAAAGCTGGTATTACTGATGGAACAAACACCATGGAGGAGTGTATGATGTCAAAAGTGGGAGAGTGAGTTTTAGGGCAAGTATAATGGCTAGTTAGCAGGGACATACTCATCCATGCCAAAGAAGGTGGAAAGACAGGAAAATATGGCTGTCGTGATGGTGCAGTTGAAAAACATAGGAACTATTTCCAGGCTGGAAGAGGGGAGAAGGAAGTGATTTGGGATAGTGGTACCGGATCAGTACAAATGACAAAGTTCTGTAAAAAACAGGGGGGGTGCAGGTGTTCTGGCTAATGGGAACTGGGAGAAAAGCCCATATCCATACATGCTTTGCAAAGAGAAGTGCCAAAAACTGGTACGGTTTAAAGCGGCAGGAAGGAGAGAAGAAATACAGAAAAACCAGATTGAAACCATAAGCCCAAATACAGCCAAGATTTTTAACTACAGATGCAGAAAATAGGCTTCAAAATGTTGGAGAAGGAATTCTTGGGCACTTAATATTGATGTTCAGTACTTTGTGAAAGAGGTGGAAATTACAGAGGAAGAAGTTAAAGCCAATACATAACAGAGTGGACAAGATGACCTAACAAATTATGGAACTGCCAGCCATCCATCACTACCGAGGAAAAGAGTGGAAAAGATTATATAAGGCTTGATAAATAAGAATTACAGGAGATATGTATGATTAATGCCGACCAGCTTAGCTTTATGAAAAATAAATCTTGTCAAACTAACTTGACATCTTTTTTATGAGATTAGCAGATCAATAAAAGTAATGATGTTTGATGAAATATACTTAGAACTTCACAAGATGACTGACTTGGTATTATATGGCATTTGGATCAAGAAAATAGAATGTTACAAGGTCAAGGGGATCCCATAATAAACAGATTTCAACCGGTCTCAAATAGAACTAGTAAGTCCAGAAATGTAATTGCAGGTAAGTAAGTGTCACAGTAGGTGTCTTTCTACCGTGGTCATGGAGATTGGGTTTTAGCACTAAGATATTTAATGATCAGCGTCCTGAAAGAAAAGTAAAACTATTTCTCACAAAGTTTGCAGATAAGGTGAGGGACCTAATTTAGCTAGTGCAGCAAGCTTTGCACGAGCAAGCAACCGGCATTTGACCATGACCAAATGTGAGGATGTCAAAGAACAAGCAGACCATACTTTGGCAGAGGGAGTTCTGCCTGGAACCTGTAACCGAGTTTGAAATCTCAGCAGATAACCACAAAGTGTGTGCAACCAACCTGCTGCCGTGGCCAAAAGGGCTAATGGGCTGCTCAGATGTATGGAAGACAAGTAAAATGGTAAAAGGTTTCGTTATACCTCCCTGAGATTTAGGTGTGGCTGTGGTAGGAACAGTGTGTCCACGTCTGGGTTTACCCCTCTCAAGAAGAATGCTGGCAAATGGGATAAAATTTAATAATGGAAACACTCTAAACGATGTTTTATAGTAAAGGACACAAAGAGCTTTGTCTGTGTTATTTATCAAAGAGATAAATGAGAGCTTGTTTTCTCTCTGTGAATACCTACACAGGTAAAATACATGGAAATGCACAACAAAATGGCTTAAAGCTGAAGCTAAAGAAATTTATACTAGACGTAAGATTTATATGTATCTATACACACACTTATATATAAAAACAGTAAATAATTACCCACTGCAACAGCTTACAGTGAGAGGCAGAAGATTCTTCATCAGTAAAAGATTATCTCATTTGGGTCTTGTACTTTTCCTAAAAAACAGCGTGTGTTGTATGACAGGATGACTCAAATAGCCTCCTTTTTGCCTTATAATTTATGAATCTTTGAGACAGAGAAAAAGACTGGTTTGGGTTTTGAATAGCAGGAAAGAGTCCAGGAAATGGCATAATGAGGTAGATAGCTGAGTTATTATGAAGATCACTGTTGGATAAGATCACTGTTGGATAAGATACAGAGACAGCTGAGGAACAGAACTCATACTCAGCCCTGAGGCACATCAGCGGAGAGAAGCAACAAAGCAAAACAACAGTAGAAGTGTAGTAAGAAGAAAATCTGACTAAATACATGTGGAGCTACTCACATAACATCTACTTAAATTTCTTGATTCCACTAAAAAGTTCTTCTGCTGTCTTATGCAAAATATGTGCAAGGTCAGTCTTCCTGATGTCTAGTAACACCAATCAATTGTAAATCAAAGGAAAAACTCTCTGTTATGCTGTAATGACATCTCATTTATAAAGTATTCCACATAGGATTTCTTCTTTTGAAGTTAAACATACTTTATCCCACAGTGCATAGTGATAACTAGGATTTGTGACACGTAAACCATCTATGGTTCCTTACCTTTTAAAGCTTCATTGATGTAATTCTGTATGTAATACACTCTGAGCTTGTCATGCACCATATTTTGGTCATCATCAACTCCATTAGCCATAACATAAATGGGGACATCGCCATACTTTGATTTAACCCACTTGAGCAATTTACGCAGGCCCCAGGGCACTACAGGAGCTCTGCTGGGGGAGTGCAGCCATGTGATGTCATTGATCATTTGAACTTCAAGATAGTGGTCATATTTTACTGCATCTTCTTTCTCCCAGCCCACGAGGGTAGTAGTGTAGTGACTCAAGGCAAAAAAATCAAATGAGCCCTGGATTAATTTCTTTTCGTCTTCTGAGAAATGAGGCAAGTGGAAATTATACAGGTCAACACTGTTTCTTCGGTGAAGCCACGCTCTCATCACCTGTGGGTAGTCACCATTCCCAAAGATGGGCTCTGCAAGCCAGCCAATGTCGAACTCTAAAATTCTGTCTGCAACTTCTTGGTCATTCCTGGAAAAGGGACAAGCTGGTTCTACCCAGTCGGCTTGCAGAGCTATAGATATTTTACCCTTCTGAGATCTCCTGAATTCTTTGTCATAAAGATGCCATGCTTTCGCATGGGCTTTCAATAGGTTGTGCCCTGCTGTGTATGTCAAGTTTTTCACAGATGGTTCATTCATTGTGATCCAAAATTTGACATGGTCCCCCAGACTTGTAAAGCAGAATTTGGCATACTCAACAAAAGCCTGAACGGTTTCTGCGTTTTCCCAAGCTCCATATTTGGCAAGGGAAACTGGAAGCTCTTGATTCTCAGCCATAGGTTGCCATAAAGCAACAACAGGAGTTATGTTAACTCTGAGAAGTTCACTAGCAAAACACTGATAATAATGTACAAGTGTGTGGTTGATTAGAGAAAGATTACCTAAAGGAAGGATTAAAGACCATTTCAGTGAAAAATGAAAGTGTGTGACATGCATTTCTTGCAGCAGAGAGATCTGGAGCCTGATCGCAGCAAAGTCAACACAATGACGCTTGCGTTTCGAGGCGAAAACTCCATCGACTTTAATAAGCTTCTTCGTCTGCTGAACGTCCCACACATAAACATTAGAGTCAAGAAACTGGGCGGGTGTTGTGTCTACCTAGGTAGAATAAGAAACACACCAGATTCAAGCTGTTTGTTCTAGGTAGATGGGAACATCATAACCATCAGGCACAATGCCGCGAAAGAATATCTTAAGTCAAAACATTGCATTTAGCACCTCTTTTGCACCTCTGATACAATAACATCTCTGGCTCATATGAATGAATTAATTTGCTGGTAACATGTGACATCAGAAAAGTACCAAATCTATATATCCTTTTCATCCTACTTTCCGAACAAGCTTACGCTAATGGTCACCATGTTTATATCTTCTCCAGCTTTCTCCAGCCTGTATGGGGAAACAACGGATTGCTCAGGGATAAGGCACTAAGCACGCGACAGATCTCCAGAGAAGGAGATCTTCAGCAAAGACTACAGTAATTTTAAAAATGTTTTTCTTTCAAGATTAAGAAGGGCCTACAGAGAGACTGTCTGTTCTAAATTACCCAGTAGATTCAGTTTCAAGACCACTCCTTGAATGCAGTAAAAGAAATAACGAATGCAACATCATTTCTGTGTTTAGTTCTTTTCCTGACTACGATGAAAGATGAGTAATGCTCTGCACTTGATTTTTAGTACAAATTCAGTTGAGAAGCAAAATTCCTCCTTCGTGCTAAAGGCATCCTTTTTTACTTAACTCATACTGAACTCCTTTCCAAGTTATTTCAGCAGGCTGTTGATGTCTGAATCAAATTTTTTTTGGGGGGTCCAAGTAAACCCACTATGTCACTCCAACAATAAATGCATTTCCCATAAGTCTTTAGGGTTTCAGATGTCAGAATTGCCCGTATGGCATACTGACACAGTAGGAGATGAGCTTCTCAGGGTCTCACAGAATTATACTTCCACTTTTTAATGAATATCACAAACACAATAAGGACTAGAAAACAGAAAACTGAATTACTTAAAATAATGCACAGTGTAAAATCTCCTTATTCATACTCCAGTGTAACTCCTAGAAGAAAGATCCAACCTACAAGATACTGGTACCACATGTGCGTGTTTGTCCTTTTTTCCTTTTTTTTTTTTTCCCTTTGGTGCACAGTTTCCCCCTGAGTTCAGATTTCCTTGTCCTGCCCTCTGTTTGAAAAGCAGGTGTCAGCCTACAACCAGTGTTCAACTTGTAGCTGAGGCTCTGCAGACCGTATAAAGAAGCTGCTGAAAATCAGTTGCTATTTTCTCCGGAGAGGTCAGTACTGTGCTTATAGAAGAAAGTAATAAAAACCAGCATGTCTGAGGGAAATTGCTTTTCTGGAAAATTGTCCCTTGTAGATTACTAAAGCACGCATTGCCACTAATACTGTGGGAATGCTGTCAAAAGAGTTTTTCCACTGTGATGCATCTACAAATCACACTACCTAAGCCTTACAGCACAGAATGTTTGAATGGCCTTTTGAAATGAAAATATTCAGCTTTGAAGGTTTTGGGGATGCGAGGGATTTTTTAACTGTCTTAGGCTGACTGACTCCGCAACTTTATAGCTGTTATCGATCCCAAAGGCAGCAATTCCATTTCCAATCCCCAATCCATCTGGGAGCTCGGAGGATAATGACTATCAAAGTTTCTTGGAAATCGGCATACCAGGTAAGGAGGCTGCAGTATTTTTCAAGACAGCAAAGTCAAATCCTACTTTTGGAGTGAGAAAAAACAAACAAGCCCCCTATTCTTTAGCCTTAAGAAAGATTCTGTCTTTGTCGAAAATCTAAATTAAAATTTCTGTTCTTGGATCAAGCCTCAGCGCTGAATTTAACTACACCTCTCTACTGTGGTTAGAGAAGCCCTGCAAGCCAAAACAGCATCTGAGAATTACAGAGCCAAATTGTTAAAGAGGCCATAACTAAGCTACAATTTTTACTCATGCTATGAAATCTTAAAACTTGAAAGATTCTCCCAAAGTATCAAATTTAGTTGGAATAAAGAGTGAGAGCTATGAACTGGATCCATGATCTAGCCAGGCGCTATCCAGGGGCACTGCACATCTCCATCAGACACAGTACTACACAAAATAAGGAAGAAGGAACACAGAAATTTCATCTAAATCTAATATTTTTACTTTTTTTTACCCAAAAGCCCTCTAACAACAGTACTAGGATATATATGCATAACGTGTAGAAACATGCCACTGGAGTTTTAAGAGCCTTCAGGAAGTTTCCTAAAACATATATTATCACAGCAGACAAATATATTACCATTACAATTATGGACATGAAAAAGCAGTAATATTTCCCATTTCATAGACTAGGACATTTGGAAATACACTTTAGCAGACCTAATCAGCTTCCATGTGAAAAGGACTGACTTCCAGCAACTGATCACATCACACGTCCAGGGAAGATGAGCATCAGACCCCTTTCAATGTCTGTATTTTTTTTCTAAAATGTTATTTATCATATCTCAATCTGACTGGATCTCCTTGGTCACACGCAGAAGATCTACTGAAGACTGAAAGACACAGTGTGTGGCACTAAAGCCTTGTACGCATCTCCTCGCAGCACTGTAGTAATAATACATATCGGCAAAGACACTCTATCCAGCGAATTTATCAATATGAACTTGTGCGCTGATGTGGCTGGACAGCCTGTCGGCTTTATCGTCAGACTCACCTGAATGTAGTTGTCGACAATTCCCCAAGCAAAGCCACAAGGAAAAATACCTTCTATGGGCTGGTTTTCAGGCAAAGGTGGGAAGCCATTTTTTTCTATCAGCTTTTGATAGAACAAGACAGAAGATTTGGGCATCAACTTCTTGTCGTGGCTTTGAAAATCGACATAAAACAATCCGCGTCGTATGCTGTATCCCCTGTGCCATTCAAAGCCATCCAGGAGGGACCAGACTGTGTAGCCAAACACATTAACTCCGTCGTACCGGATGGCTGAGGAAAGAACAAAACCAAACTTATCGCAGTGCTCATTTCTCCTCTGTAGATTACACCGTATCAGCAATGTTTGCGGTATTCATGTGTAAGAACAATGCAACAGGTCAGATGATAAGTATCTCGGGGCCTGCCTCAAAGCCTGTTCAGGGAAGATATTTCAGGGAGCTGCCAGGTCACGGGTGCACTCTACAAGGCAGCAGAGGTACCTGGCTTGGCTTTAAACAAGCCAGATTTAGAAAAAGAAGGAAGTGCAGCAGTGGTTTGAGCAGTGCTGCTCGTTAGGCGTGCCAAACCTCAGCCTCAGAGCAGAGCATGCTGCACTTGAACCGTTTGCAGCAACCGAGTCAGTAACCGCACTGCACCACACTGCACCGCACTGCACCGCACTGCACTGCCCTGGGCTAAGCCCGCACTGGAGCTGGCTCCAGGCTAGCTTAACTGCCGTTAATGCAGCACTACTCTGTAGGCAAACAGAAGTTACACTCTTTTTATTCTCCTTCCCCTCCACTACAAATACACAGGGAGAAAACCCTGACAACACTTTTGGTGTGCTGATGAATTTTTATTACCACAGATTTTAAGCAGAAGTGATAATGCAGGAATTATTTGATAAGTCTGTCTCTTTACATCTTTTATGGCATAGGATTTTCCAGCTTAAATATTTATGGGTTTCTAAAAATATGTATATGTTCTAGGTCAACTGTTTGACTTTTAAGAATCACCACACACTTTGAAGGCTAATAGCAGGGTCTACTGGCATCTTATTGACAGCATTACAGTTTTCAGATTCCAAATAATACTCACTTTTAGTTGTATTAAAGACTGAGATTCAGCAAAACATTCCCAGGCAAGGCTCAGCTTCAGGAAAGCACAAAGGCATGTGCTTATTTTAATTACATAATTAGACCCACCCTAATTCAGCAATGCATTTAAGCACGTTCTTAAATGTTCTTTTGAACTCGAGTTTGGCTCTGTAGCCGGCAGAGTTTATCTTCACTACTCACCATCTTCTGTCAACCCAAACTGGGTACTGACTGAACGTAATATTTCCAGGCTAGTATCCCTGAAAGTGTTATTTCAGGTAACCAGAAAATGAAGATCCTCATTTCCTGGTTTTATTAATGTACCTCGTTACAGTCAGTTATGATGGACCACACGGATTCTGGATTGTAACCCTGTTTGAATCAATTAAATGAACTGTGGTTATATAAACAACCAATTTGGCCATTCTCTGTCAGAGGTCCTGAGAAAATGTCTAAGGAAATGGAATATTTCTCCTCCTAAAGGCATCATTCTTTTGTGTTTGGCAAATGCCAGTATTTTTCTAACCTCTGCGTGCATCCATGATGACATCTGCCGTACCAGCAGAGTAAAAGCCAATACAGGTCCACTTTGTGAACCGGCCTCAGTGAGAATTTCTCTCTGAACAGCATCTCACCCCTTCTGTAAGTCATCATACAGCATTCCCACACCTCCTGAGCACCTCATAAAAATTCTCCTCAAACCCTGCTTTAAAAAATGTATTAAATTTTCAGTGTCACCTATGAGAGAAGCAACTTGAAAAATTTCTGAAAGTTCCAAAAAAGTTTGGAAGTCTCAAACACGGTATCCCATACAGATCACATGTTACTGAAAAAACACAATGAAAATTATTGTCTTTTTTTTTTTTTCTCCCCCTTTTTTCCTTTGTTTATCTCCCCTCTTTTCTATGTCTGTTGGTGTGCAACCCAGGCTGACTGAAATCTAAACTGTCCTTGCTTCTGAAACTGAGTGGCCTTGTCCCTGCTACCTGCTGGAAATAACTCCTGACCTGAGCAACTCTGCCAGAACTGGGTTAAAAATTAAACAGCAGTTCAGCTCATGCTCTGTTTAGCTCGGGAGTATAGAAATAGTCCAAGGAAACATGGTAGACTCGTAAGCATCAAATATGGATCGCTAAAACCCTCTGCTCAGCTGCTACCCAACCCCAGGGCATGAAGGTGAGGTGTGTGAAGCCCACAGCACCTGCTTCCATGTGGAAGGTGCCCAGGGATCTATGCTTTGCCTCTGGACATACCTGAGAATAGTTGGTCCTGACCTGTCGGGGGCCTGGCTGTTCCCGTTCTCCTTAAGACTCTTTGAATTCAGACCTGCTAACTCCTCAGATAATGACCTAACCCCTCGGCCAGTCAACATGGTACAGAGGAGCTTGCATGTCCTCCTGGTCGACATGCTCCACTTTACAAGGAACAATTTCTTTGTTGCACCAGAGACAGAGTAGGGAAATTAAAATGACCCTAGAGTAAGTGGTCAGATATCCACCCATGTGAAAAGACATTTCCAACCAATTAGCAGGTCTAATTAATATTTATCTACTTTATCACAGAATCATAGAATGGTTTGGTTGGAAGGGACCTTCAAGACCACCCAGTTCCATCCCCCCTGCCCTGGGCAGGGACACCTCCCACCAGACCAGGTTGCTCACAGCCCCATCCAACCTGGCCTTGAACACTCCCAGGGATGGGGCAGCCACAGCTTCTCTGGGGAACCTCTGCCACTGCTTCCCCACCCTCCCCGGGAAGAATTTCTTCCTCATATCTCATCTAAATCTTCCCTCTCCCAGTTTAAAGCCGTATTTCTATTACAGTTCTATTTACTCTATTCAACCCTAAATGGCATTTGGGGGAAAAAAAAAAAAGAAAGATCAATAATAATAAACAGTAAAAGGATTTAGGGCTGTGAATCCCAAATAAAGAGACCTTTTCCCAGAGCCAAAAAAAAACAAATGTATGGAGCTTGTCTATGGCATGCAGTGTCAGAATGGACATCTACATCAGCACTTCCACTGAAATCAGGAGCACACTTTTGAGCAAATTTCCCTCATCACACTTCGGTTCACATCACAGACTGGTCTCAGGATGCATGACCTGGGTTCCTTTCGGGTGAAATTAATCCAGAAATGGGCTTCAGGAATGCACACAGTGTGAACACCAGGCCCTCAACACCAACTCTTTTTTGTCAATGTAGATACAGAAATAAGCAGTTAGCTTCAGGAATGCACACAGTGTGGACACCAGGCCCTCAACACCAACTCTTTTTACTCTACAGGCTTGCTCCAACAGGGCTGCACTTACTTGTCAATGTAGATACAGAAATAAGCAGTTTTGTCTAAACCAGTGCATATATACAATCAGGCAAAGATACTGGCCAGATCTAGGAAGCAGCATAACCACATTTATGTGGCCCTGGGTCTAAATTAATTATCCTTACTTCTCAGTGCTATAGCTCCAATGCCATTTTACTGCCCCATGACTGCTGGACTGAATCTCGTGATAAATAGCTTACGAACCTCTACATTACAGTGCTTTATTGCACTGGATAGACATGTCCTAATTTTCTGAGAGACACATGGGCCTTTGTCTTTGGTCTTTATTGTTGTCCAACAAGATTGCTCACAGCCAATATGATGCATTTTGTGGATTTTTCTCAATTAAATTCCCCTAGGTATTGCACAGACAACTTTGGTAATTATGTTGCATTTAGCAGATTCTAACGGCAGAAGATTTGGGTGCAATAATTTTCATCGTAATGATGCCCAAGTCCCTTCTGCAGATCCAGTCTGTCTCTGCTTTTTTTTTTTCTATAAAAAGTTTAGCCAGGTGCTAGTATTCTTAAGTTAATATGATAAGACTGTCATACTGTTGTTACTGTTCTTATTATTTGCCGAGTGGCATATTAAAAGGAAAGAAACTCTGTAAATTGTTTCCAGTCAGCTGTGATTAAAAGGCAGATCCATATATGTCCAGCAATTTACAAACTAAGCAGAAATACAGGTAACAGGAATATCACCCCTTCATGAATATAAGCTCTTCATCTGATTTCATGCAAACTAGTAATACTGTACTTGCAACAGTTACTAACTGTTTTGCATTTCATTCTTTCCTTTTTGGATGCACTGCCTCATGTATTTATTCACCTTTTATTTTTTTTTGCCATAATTAGGTTTCTGGAAGAGCAGATGAAACAAATGTGGGAATCTTCTGCATCTTCATGAGTGCTGAAAATAAAATGAAAGCCATTTTTGCTAATTCCTTGTATGAAAATGGCAATGTAACACAAAGGCTATCTCATCTGAACTAATAGGTACCATAATACTGTTTTTAAAACACGAACAGTAAACTGTAGATAGGTAAATCAATTATTGAATTCTAAATTTAGAAATTAAAAGACAGTCAAAGTGGAAATGGGAACCCCAACAACTTATTGGTGACTACTAGGATTGAAAAAATCTGTTTTGCCACAAGCAAATGGGAAAATAGAAAATAACTCTCATACAAGGTAGTGAATTTCTCTTAATGTTTGGAAAAAATAATAGGTTAACAATTTAAATAATTTAGATTATATAACCTCAAACATTCAGTTCTCCTTAAACTGATGTAAATTCAGATTATTGTGATTAAAATCTAGAGCTGTACTAATATAAAATTTGTGAAAGGGCAACTTTGAGATGCAGAATGAAAAGGTTCCAATTTTTCATTTAAACATGTATTCTTTCAGCGTTATGTTTTCTTCAGAGGAACTCCTATTGTGTGGTATTTACCTTCCCACATATATACTCTTCTGTTTTGTACATATGCATTCATACATGTAAGATATGGAAAACAACTACTAATAAATAATACAGTAAATCTCCCTAGTCCATTGAGAGTAGAGTTCACACATGTTTTGCACTTCCTTCCACCAAAGACAGCAGAAATTTTCCTACTGACTTGAAAGACAACAGCATCAAGCTCACCAAATGCTATCTGCAGATATGAAGGGTCTTCAAGAGCTAAAAAAAGAACAAACCCAGGAAAAAGATTTGGAATCTCATTTCACAAGTGCCAAGATGAACGTTAAAGACTGGAATTAGTTTTCAGCCTGGTTCTTTAACATGTCTCTGTAGGCTATTTTGCATTATTATTTTGTCAAGCACATATTAATACAACCTCAGTCCTACCTTTTAAAGTTTCCGTAATGAACTTTTTGAGATAGTAAACGTATTTGGCATCATCTCTCTTGGTGCTACCAGAAACAAACCAGCTGTTCTCCACAATGAATATCGGGGGGTTGTTATATTCACTGCTGATCCAGTAAAGGAGCTGCCTCAGGCTTATTGATTCCAACTGCTGGAATTTCATGTGGGAGTCCAAGAGTTGGAAACTCAGGGTAGCTCCAAAAGAAAGGGCAAAAAAGTCTGCTGTTCCCTTGATATACTTCTTCTCAACTTCACTGAATTCAGGCAACAGAGATGAGAGGTTGCTCCTCATGCTCTCTGGATAGTCACCATCAATAAATATGGGCTTAGCAAACCAGCCAAGCACGAAATCAAGGGACTTTTGACATTCTTTTATGTTTTTTTCAGTCATACGTTGAGGTTTTATCCAGTGGGAGCTAAGGGCAATGGACACTTTTCCTCCTTGAGTTGGACGAAAATGGTCGTTGTAGAGATGCCAGACTTTAGCATGGGCCTGTTGAAAAGAAGGACTGTAATTAATGCACTTCAAATTCCATTTTAAGTAACACAATCAGTCTCAAGTACCGACATCCAGTGACACATAGTAACCACATCAACACAGCATTTGAGGGCTCTGCCTTATTCATTCATCAGCAGTTTACAACTCCTAAATTAACATTTCTTTAATGTCATATATCAACTAGAAATCGCCAGTTGGTCGAGGAAAACAGCACCTCAGTTTTCCATGAGATACTATTCCAGGCACCATACACATTTTTTGCTAGACACCTGCATTAACTTTTATTACTGAGTTCAGACATACTTCCAGTATTTACAAAAATGAAAATGTATTTAACTAAACATATTTCAATGTCTTCATTATAGGAGTATCACTTTATCTGTAGATTCACGGATATATAAAGAAGGAAGATCTACTCTTAAGAACTGCCCAGGTCTCTCAAACAATACAAGACAAAGAAACACACCCGAGTTCCTCTTTGAACCGAACACACAGTATAGGAAAAACTACCAATCTGGATTTTAAAAAGTCTGGTGAAAAACAATTTACCACAGCTCCTGCAAAATTATTCCAATAATTCAATTTAATTTGTTTTATTAAAATTTGCTATTTACCTCTAGCATCATATTTCAACCACTTGTCTTGGTATACTTTTATCTGTTACTGTGAGGAGATCTTTTCTACCAAATTCCTTTCCTGTGAATTTACAGGATTGAAACAGTCTCTTGGTGCTCCCTTTGACAATTTACCACAGCTCCTGCAAAATTATTCCAATAATTCAATTTAATTTGTTTTATTAAAATTTGCTATTTACCTCTAGCATCATATTTCAACCACTTGTCTTGGTATACTTTTATCTGTTACTGTGAGGAGATCTTTTCTACCAAATTCCTTTCCTGTGAATTTACAGGATTGAAACAGTCTCTTGGTGCTCCCTTTGAAAGCCGTGAATTTACAGGATCAGTTGAAACAGTCTCTTGGTGCTCCCTTTGAAAGCTAAGTAGATTAAGTTCCTGGAGCCTCACATTATCTTCAGGCATTACCTTGAAGCTCTCTAACCATTCTCACTGCTCTCCTCTGATTTTATTCCAATTTGTCATCATCTGTCTTAAACTGCAGAAGCAGAATTGGACATAATATGCCAGCGGTAGTCTTGCCAGCAGTAAAACCAGAGACAATTTAATACGCTATTTCTGCTTATGTGGCCACAGCATTACACTGTGAGCATATGCTCATCTAAACTACCGTATCTCCAGAGCCCTTCACCATCTAAAACATATTTTTTCTTTGCACCTACCTTATCAAAGAATTTTCACTGCTCTATGAATCAACATGTCATCTTTGTCATCTACAGATTAGCAGAAATTGTAATGCTTTTTTTCTAGGTCACTGATAAAAAGGTAAAAAAATTGAGATCTGTTCATTAGAATAAAGCCTACCTAACAACTATTCCCAGTTTACATTTGCATTTTGAGACACCTACCTCATCAAAGAATTTTCTGCTCTATGAAACAACATGTAATCTTTTTGTCATCTACAGATTAGCAGAAATTGTAATGCTTTTTTTCTAGGTCACTGATAAAAAGGTAAAAAAATTGAGATCTGTTCATTAGAATAAAGCCTACCTAACAACTATTCCCAGTTTACATTTGCATTTTGAGACCTATCAGTTAGTATTTGTTCATATGTGCTGTGTTGACATGAACCTCTATTCTTGTCATACAAAGTCACAGGTGTGATGAATACATATGACAGATTATTAATCAAAATGTCACACACATTTTTAGCCCTCCCTGGAATATAAGGCATATAGAAAGCCCTATAATTCCACTCCATGTAGTTGGTATGTTGATAAATTTTATCGTCAATTTATTGATAGCTGCTGTTCACAGTTTCCTTTTCATACACTCTTACCATTCGAGCTTTGAACCACAATGATTTCCAGTCGCCAGCATTACTAGGAAAATTAAGCAATTAAGATCTTTAATCATTTTTTGACATAGACACTGTGTGTTGGTTTTGGCTGGGGTAGAGTTAATTTTCTTCATCAGAGCTGGTATGGGGCGATGGTTTGGGTTTGTGCTGGGAACGGTGTTGATAACTGAGGGATGTTTAGTTATCGCCGAGCAGGGTTTACACAGAGTCAAGGCCTCTTCTGCTCCTCACCCCACCCCACCCGCAAGGGGACACAGCCGGGACAGCTGACCCCAATGACCCCGGGGATATCCCACACCATATGACATCATGCTCAGCATATAAATCTGGGGGGAGAGAAGGAAGGGGGGGACGTCGGGAGTGATGGCGTTTGTCTTCCCAAGTCACCGCTAGGCGTGATGGAGCCCTGCTGTCCTGGAGATGGCTGAACACCTGCCTGCCCATGGGAACGAGTGGGGAATGAATTCCTTGGTTGGCTTCGCTTGTGCGCACAGCTTTGCTTTCCCTATTAAACTGTCTTGATCTCAACCCACAGGTTTTCTTACTTTTGCCCTTCCGATTCTCTCCCCCATCCCACCAGGGGGGAGGGAACAAGCGGCTGCGTGGGGCTGAGCTGCCAGCTGGGGTTAAACCACAACACATTGTTAATCACCCAGAAAAAATCATGAGTTCTATCATTCTACTGTTCTTGCAGAAATTTAGTTCTCACTGCTGGGAGAAAAACAACTGGAAGTGAAGGACAACTCAAGGTAAGATCAATAGTCAAGGCTCAGTTCAGCTGCCCCCATACAGAAACCTGCTGCCTTTGAGTTATCATGGGGTATATAAAACATCTGTGCAGATCTGACACCAGCTCTACAGGAGACTAGACCCATGCCCTTTTAGAGTGGTCACCAAAACCCAAAGAGTACAATCTTGGAAACTGTGATTCACGTTACACACCTATGTGCATGTATCTGAATCAAGCTCTCAGTTGCAAACTTCAATATACATGCTCTCATTTATAATACATCAATAGCTCAAATAAATGTGATGCAGTCCTACCATCTGTTCATATTAGCACAATAGACTTTGATGCTAGTGAGAAACTAAATATAGTAACAACTTCAAAGTCTCATGTCAAAAATGAGAGCTGACCTAAGCACAGACTTAATTTTCCTTCACACTGAAGCTCCATTACGCTGATGAAAGAACAAAAGACATTATGCATCATGACCAAAACGCTACAGACCCAACACTTTAAATATGATTTTAAAAATACCATTGGGAACAAATGTGCCACCACTTGCAACTCAAACTTGGACACCCGAATTTTCCCTCATAAAGGTGCCATATATTCTTCCTCTGTTGGACCTGACTTATCTCCAGGTTTCTTGTCTCAAATGTTAAGATACCACCACGCACGCTCTCAAATGCGCGATTTCATCTCTGTCATCTGCATTTGCAAATATGTTGCCCACCCACAGAGCACCTCAAGGACTGTGGAGGACTTGCCCCATAGCTCTCGACCTTCCTTATTCCTATCAGTGGAGAGAGATCTTCCAGCATTTTAGTAGCTTTGATTCTACCATCAAGAAAGGAGGAAGGGAATCCCACGGGTTATCCCTCTACACAGGTAAGGAGGTGCTGTTTACTCCCTCACTGCAATGAAAAAATAAGAAGTGTGGCAATGTGCGATTATCTCACCCAACTTTACTTTCTAAGCAAGTCATCTAGTCTGCCTCTACAGAAAATGAGAAGACTGTTTCCTAACATACCCAGGGTGAGTCGCTCTTTGGGAGTCCATCTCTCTCCACTGACGACAGACAAAACCTGTTACTCAGTTTAGACAAGACATGTTCTAGAGACAGATGAAAGCAGGCAAGAAGCAGCCCACTTAAATGTCTACCCTCTGGAGAGTGCATGAAGTGGAATTATATTATTTCTATTAAAAAAAACAGCTAAACACAGAAAATAGTGCACCAAAGTCCCCAGGCTCTGTGGACATAGATTAATGAGGTAGTTCAAAACTGCATAGAAATAAAGCTGGAAGAAGCCAGTGACAGAGTAGAGACTCTCTATGGAAATCTGGGACAGAATTCATTTGCCTAAAATTAGGGGTCTAATGCAGTTTTAGAGACTTCAGAGTATTCCAGCCTGAATTCCAGCCAGTTTTCGGAAGCTGTGAGTCTCCCATAAATTCCATCTCTCAACTCGACAGAGATGCCTGGGATACTGATAATTTGCAGCTCTAGCTATCTTCAGGCAAATGAATCCCACTCCTAGAGTGCGACCCATTTTGAGCTGAAGACATCTTATATTTCGCTGTCCATGTGAGCTAGATGCCCAAGCTCCCGCTATAGGCAATGGAGACCTCAGGCTCCACTCAGGTGCATCTAGGCATCTAGTTGCCACTCCAGAACAATAGAGGCCTAGGTCACATCTGCGATTTCCATGCAGATGTCCTAAATAGCCTGGGAAGTCTCACATGGCACTACTTACACCGAGCTAACAGGATCCCACTCCAAGTCAATCATCTACTCAATGGAGTCGAACAAGTGATTCCCGAGTACAGCAGAGCAGCCACATCCTCGCGCTGAGCAGGACCACTACCTAGCCCCCAATAACTGTATGGATTAGTGGTAGGATTTAATCATAGAATCACAGAATCGTTATGGTTGGAAGAGATCTCAAATATCATCAAGTCCAACCTTCTACCCAACGCCACCATGCCCACTAAACCCTCTAAACCATGTCTCAAAGTGCCACATCTAAACTAATATAGGTGACTAGACCTTTTTGAGATGCCTTACCTGAATGAGGCTGGCAGACATTATTCAGGACGCAATGGGAGACCTTGATCTTTTGGAGTAGCAAGTGGAGGCCAGGCAGAATATCCTAGGGTAGCTCAAATGACACTATACGTCTGCTGGGACAACTGAAACCTAGATGTCTATTACCTATCACTGGAGTTTAGCCTCCCAGATCAAGTGCAGAGAAAACAAGTAGGAACCAACCTACCACCAGTTCCTTTATATTTATCTGAAATCTTAACTTCCTGATCTCAGTGACTTACCTACTGGTATCTATTTTTAGTTCCCAGATGACTAGGATTAACATCATGGCAATCCACAATTCAGTACTTTTACTGACATGCAGCATGGTGACTCCACGTCCCTGGTTTTGCAAGGTGCAGAGGGGTCTTACTGTGCTCCTTGTAAGCTCGGACAGGTGTGCAGTGCTGACAGATCACTTGGCTTGCCTGGAAAACCTTACTAAAAAAGCCTGGTTACAAACTGGTTCTAGGAAGGGTTGGGCAGTCACCTGTGAGTTATGAGCAGAACCAACTGCTAAAACCTGTGTGCTAGTTTCCAGGCTGCTGAATTTGGGTAGTCTTGTCATTATTACTTGCATTCAAAGACTAGTACATATTGTTAGATACCAAACACTTGACTGACACCTTTTTGGAGGATAACACCCTATATTCTTGAACCTGCTGAGATTTGAGCTAAGCTGGTATTGGGAAAGCTGAAGATTAGGATGGGTGCCCTCTGTGCTTACTAGTGTCTATTCTTCAGGAACGGACTGTCAGGAAAGCTTTTAAACAGCATTTACCTTACCCTTAAAATGCTTTCATCACTAAGAAAATCATGACATTTCATATCACCATGAAAATGAAAAAAAGTCTCAAGATGTAGCTTGTCCTTAGCTAAACCCATTTGTGTGTCTGTACTTCAGTTATGTTTCAGGCTCTGACACAGTCCTGGTTTCAAGTTGATACGTTCTTCTTCCCCTGACCTTCCCACCCAATACACCTATTTGGACCACGCTCTACCTACACTCAACTCATGAAACTCTGATATTGGTCACGTTTGATCAGTCTTAAAGAGATCTCTCTGTAAGTCAAAGTCAGTAACGCCAAAATCGAGCTTGGATGAGGTGTCAAACAAATTTCCAAGGCAGAAAAGCCCCCTGCAATGCCATAGCGTGGGCTAGTCCTACAAAGTCCAAATTCCTGCAGTGATAGCAGAAATAATTCAAGAGAGGCAGAGAGGCATCACAATCTGACACAGTCATGTCCTACTCTATTGCAGGACAGATCTACATAGTCCAAGACTCATTAGATGAAGTCAATTTAGTAATACAGAGACATTTGTTTGCCTGACTACTTCTCTAAATTCCTGCCCGAGGTCATTAAGACCTTCCTGAGTCTGGCACTGATATGTATCATTCTGCAAGTTCTCAGTACTTACATCCATCATGATGCATAACCTTCACAAAAGCAAATCAAGAATTATAATTGGGAACATCATGATTCCATAATTGGTGTTCATTCCTCTAGAACAAGTTCTCTCAATTTTAAGTTGTGTGTCTCCTGAACCAATATTAATACCATTCCTTTCACAAATAAACTGCACAAATACCCTGCTCTCCACGCTCAGATGAACTATCCTGTATTAACTCTCTATTTGCATGTTAATGAAACTGAATAGGAAAGTGTTACTGAAACTCATTTAACAATACAAAGACAAGAGTTAATTGGAAAAGATGTGCAAAGGCTTTGTGATTACCAGAAACCGGGCCAATATACCTCCAACAAAACCGTCATTATTCAGTCCTACATCAAAAGCCCTTCTAAAATGGATACAATTATTGGAATGACATGGGAAAGTCTAGTACATGATTAGACAGAATGTGCCTTGTACCAAGAAGGGGAAAATATAACGTGTTTTTTCCCCTGTATCATCAAAAGCAAGTACTTTAATCAAAAGCTACAACAAAGGATGTCACATTTCATGTAATGTTTCACCCTTAGATCCAAAGTCAAGTAGGTTTTACCCACAGTAAACGTCGCAAACGTTCTCTTCACAAGCAAATTATATCCTTAATACTGAATAACCGATACAGGTATTTAGAAATTGCTTAAGTCTTTCCCATATTTCAAAACTGGTAAGATAATATCTTCACGTATGAAGCACAGGACTTTGCTATAGATAGTATGTTAGTCATGTAGTAACTTAATTTTTCCTCTACAATTTCTTCCCAAATATGTATTTTTCTAGTTTTCTTTTTAGAATCTCTTAGCCAACATGACCACAGATGATCGATTCAATAAATTTGGTACTTTTGACCAATCTCAACAACCTTGGACCAGAATTAGGGTTGTAAATGGTACACAGAATGCCAAGTGAGCATTTTTCAGTCTATAACCACAACGTAAAATCTGCTACAATTAAAGCTTTAGGTATTGAACACACACCTGAACTACTCTGTTTTGTTCCAGTTCCTTTCTCGGTACAATTTAGTCACTGTTTTTCACACTGCGTTGGTCATTGGAACATGCTGATGCCTCATGAACATGAATGAACTTATGCCTGCCATACATAAGGCAGGAAGCAGTATCAATCCTATTTTAAGAACTGGGAACAGAGATACTACAACATGCATAGAAGAATTAAAATTAAACCAGGTACCTTGAGTTGTAGAGCAGTGTATTAACTCCAGAACAATGCCTCTGTTTGGCATGATACTCACCTCTACAGAAAAAGCACCAAAGATGGCATTAAATACTTGTCTGAAGGCACAGTGGCTAGCTAAATCACTATGTCCCCCCATCACAGGCAGAACAGAGGAGCTCTGCTAGCACGAGAACAAAAAGGAGAAGGTAACCTGAAAACATGAAACTAAGCCACAGGCATCAAGAAGCATTGCAGGTACTCCAAAAATATTAGCAGAAAGAAAGGGAAAAAAAAAAAAAAAAAAAAAAGGAAGGAGACAAGAGTTGTTATTTTTACACTTTGATTTTGAATTTTATAGCAGATGAAAGTCTGGGAAGGCTTGTCCTTTCACATACTGTATGCATAAGTGTAAGTGAACATTATCACAGATAGGTATGCATCAGGGGGACACAAAGTGACTGCAATGTGCCAGAAGGAAACCAAAACCCCCTTGATCTCATGATGTCAGGTGACTGCTGTAGGAAACCTCTCCGTTGAAGTACAGAAAGCCCCGATGTCACGGCACAAGCCCTGAGTTAAGCCTCTCTCAGACTTACCTTGAAGGCTGCTGGCTCGGCAGGTTCCCTGTGGCATGACAGCAGCGGGAAAGCAGCTGGGCTGTGCGATGCCCTCTGCAAATCCCACCCTCACCATCAGAGACCATGCAAACATAGAGGAGAGGGGACTCATCTCACCTCATTTTCGTCATCACCAGCACCTGAGCGATTCACAGGTTCA
>NW_009620244.1:29696-37412 GCF_000690535.1 Cariama cristata
GGAAAGCTTCCAGCCCACAATTCACCCAAGCCATTTTTAATGCTTAGGTGAGAATGAGATGAAAAGTGCCTGTTCCTCTCCACTCCCCATATAGGCAGGCTGGCACGGCCACTGGGGTTGGCATTCTGTCCAAATAAACCACCAAGAGACGAGCGGGCTGGGAAAAGCAGTGGGAAGTCCCCTGAGACGTAACAGTCTCTGAAAATGCAAAGGTCATCTGGAAAAGAATTACGCAGCATTTGACTTTGAGGAGCAATGGGAGACGAGATAAAAATAGCTTTATTTCTGACAACAAGTGCTTCTGAGACACTTGATGTGTTTAATCATTTTCCGTTACCTCTGACAGAAAAGATTAATTATGGAACTGCACAAAAATAGTTCAAGGAATGTTGTGACCCATGTGAATATTAAAGATACGAGAGATCCTTAAACAGAGTACAAAAAGACGATAAAAGTACAGAGCAGTTTAAGTGATTTAAAGCTGAGAGACAATCTTGCAGTACTGAAGGGAGCTAAAATAGTCCCTGATAAAAGACGTGACTGATTGGAATCTGGGACACAAGGCTCAGGCAGTATTCAGGGGAAGACCAAGATACAACCATTGCTATCAAAATTGGTTTGGGCATGCTGGAGCTACATAAACATGTAAAAGCTCCAGAACTGAAACTGATCTGCAAAGCCCTCTACCAGCGCATGAACTTCTTGGAGGAGAGGGCAGGCTCCAACCATGCTGACATCTTCAAGTACACAAAATACCAACAAAAAAGATACAAGGGAAAAAGCCATGGAGAACTTAGTTGTAATCCACAAAAGCAAGCGCACAGAACTGCACAAGCTGTAGTAAACAGCACAAACCAAGACAGTAACACCACTTTGCAAGAGCTGATAATCATTAGACAAATGTGCTGAACAAGGAGGATGAAAAAAGCACCATGACTTTGGAGAAACTCTTAAGGGGAATGATGGTAACGGTTGTGGTAGCTGAATACATCATTAGCCCAAAACACAAATGGAACATTAATGGATTTAAGTCACATTCTGGTTGGAGAGCAAGTAACACAGTGCTAGAAATAGTAGTGAGCAAACAACTCATATAAAACTGATACATCAAATATACACGTAGAATATATGAAACTGATAAAATAATGCCCAGTCAGAGCACTGAGAGTAAACAGATGCTAAAAACTGGAAAAGACAGTATTTGTAATAGTACCGGGGAGGAGAAGGCATCCACTATGGCTCCAAATCTTTGGTTTCATGACAGTTCGTAGAAACTGGATGGAGAGGGAAAAAAAACAGGTGAGGAAGCAGCAGAGGACTGCCTGTGGGAAGCCCTCAAACTACGGAACAGAGCTTCAGAAGCCAAAAGGCCCAGAACTCCTGATTCTCCCCTGCGCTAAGGCAGAAGCCGAAAGAGAAGCTAGATAAGCCTGATGCTCACAAAAGTCGTAGTGAGGACAACCACAATAACATATATACTCTTTAATCACATCAGTTTAAAAAAAGAAACTATTTTTGGTGAAATACAGAACCAAAAAACCCAAATAAATACGTAAAAGGCAAACATTTCCAATATCTTTAAGGATAAAAATTCAGGAAGAGGTGACTAATGTCAAGCATTTTTCTGTGTTTGAGGCATCACCTGTTTTTCTGGTAGATGCACACAGGGAAGCCAGATACTCATCTGTGCATATTCACTGCCTCAACATACCACTTGGAAATACTTGTTCTGTGGAACGATGTTTGCTAACCCAGGTGTTTCACAGGGAGAAAGAATGTATTTCTGATGGTTTAGTGGAAGCACACAAAGAGAATTTCTTCGGAAAGTCTCAGAGCAGTTGGCAGAAGCTAAACAAACAAAAAAGGCCAATAAAATAAAATAGTGCGTTAGAAAGAAAAATTTCTTCACGAGAGAGAGAGGTAAACACAAATAAGACTAAATCCCATCATCAATATGTGCACCCGATGGACAAGGAAGTGACAAAAAGATTTCAGCTTGCTGGGCCTACCCAGCTTGGAAAGATGTTGAAGACAACCTATAATTTGGGGTGAAAATTATAGGTTATAGCACCCAGGTTACTCATTACCACCATCCCTGCATTCAAAGCACACAGAGTAGAAGCCCTATGCTCTGGGGTTAATAATTAACTCCGAATCTTATCCTAGGCACACCAGTAGATTAAAAATAAATTGACCCAACTGAAGCATGTATCTGCTCCTGGAGATGTACTGGAACCTTTTGTGTGCAACTTAACGCTGAGAGTCTTCCAGGAGAAAGACAGGAAGAAATCCCTGTCATACAACGATTACAAGAACATCAACTGATACCGGATTTGCCAAATCCATGCTTGTAGAGTTGGGAAAGGCTGACAGACTGGCAGGCAGAAATTATTCCCAAGGTGCTTGAACGTGCTGCCCTAAAAGCTCCAGAAGTTCACCTAGAGATGAATGGGTGGAGGCTTTTCCCCAACCACGGTCCCAAAAGAAATGAGATTGCAGGAGTATTCATGCCAAAGTGTTTATGAATCCTGACCATCAGCCACAGAAGCAGTAAAAATATCCCCAAACCACAGAGAGAAGCTTATTGGAGCAACAAATAATTGCATGAAGATCAGGCATTTCTGCTGCTCCAATCTGGCCTATCATAAAAGCAGACAGCAGGATTTACTGAGCGATGGTTGATTTTTGAGCAATGAATTCTGTTACGCTATAAACCACACCTGTCGTAGCAAAAATGCCAGTCTGTCATAACAGATTTAGCATATGCTGTCTTTGTGATCTCGTTATCAGAGCAAGGCTGGGCAAAATTTCCCCCTACATTTATGGAGCAACAATACTGCTTTACATGCACCTACTATCCAAGGATTTCACTGTGCTCCAGCTTTATGCAATATTCATATCATCCAAACATGGGAAAATTATCAGAGGCTGATCAAATCCATGCAATTTCATGAAGGGATGATGTATTAACCTACAGCCAGAGCATCACAGAGTCGGAAGAGTTAATTAAACAAACTTAAGCCATAACTTTGGGAGCACAATTCTAAGTGAAACGATGAACAGATCAAGTGCTACAGGAAAGAGAAAAATATTTAGGAGTAGACTAATCGCCTTATCAACAGGGAGCAAAAGTAATAGGAAGCTCCTTGCTCTACGAGTTTGCTTGAACTCAGATCTCTTCTGAGTTTGTTTATTTTTTTCCCCAGGATTTTATATCCATGTTTGCAGATACGATTAAGCCTTTAACCAAGTTGTTAAAGAAGCTGCAGCAATGGGAGTGGAAATCAGGACAAACTCTAACCTCTTCAATATTCAAAAAAGGCTGGCATAGGTAGACACACTGGGGATGCTACCTTTTTCCCCCTCCAGAAGCAGCAGAGGCCATGTTATCACAAAACCAAGGAAAGTCAGGCAGTTCACTGTACAAAAAGCAGCACGTGGTATTCCTGGGAGACTTAACACGGTGACTCAGAAATGACAGAGAGGGTGAAAGGCGTAATTACCAAGCTCAGTACATTTAAGAGTATCAATAGAGTAGTGTGGGCTCAGCAGAAGAACAAACCACAATAACAGACGGTCCCCAGAGCATACCATCAGGATCGCATCCAATTTGTTCACAAGAAGAGTCACTTTGAAGAGGCCAGAACAACAGAAAGGTAGCCCCCTCTGGGAGAAGACATGAAGCAATCGGTACAGAATTATTTAATGTGTACTACAGTAAACGTTTCTACTACATAAGCTAGACCCTCTCCCTTTTCAGCACCTAAAGATATCAGGTCCATGGTTGCACATATAAATTGACAGGTCCTTTACCAACCTCACAACAAAACAGTAAGTGCTGCAGTGCCCAGGTACATCACTACAAGGTGATGACAATCAGAGGCATGAGAACACCACAGCAGTGGTGGTTTGACCGGGTGCTACCCACCAAACGGCTTCAGAAGGTATTTCTGGATGAACGCGCTGGCGGATAGCTTTTCACATTGCGAGTTCCTCTGTGAGAAACAACAGCCACTGGGCAGCAACAGCAAAGGACCTGGAAGAAGTCTCCACCGGTGAAGGGTACCAATGAGTAATCTGGAGACATCTGGTTCTACATAATTGGCATAGGAATTACAAATTTAGTCAATGTATATGCAACCAATGTCTTACAAGCTGTTGCAGATCATAGACCACAGCAGCCCCAAATGAATGAGGATCAAACAAAAATAATGACAGCCATGAGGTTAGCAACATCGTTTAACAAGTGGAAAAACTTCAGGCTGCCAGACAGACAACGGCATGTAAGAAGACTGTGGCGTTCGCGCGCGGGGCAAAGCTGAGCATCATTAGGCAAGGTCAAAACAAAACTATTGAGTCAGAGCTCTGTGCTATCATATAGGCAAATGCAACCCAGAGTGAAGGGGACTTGCTTAGGGTGATCTCCACAAAGATCTCCTTTTAAACCAAACATTTGGATTGTTCGTGCCCAAATCTAGCTCAGTCACATGACAACCTGAGTTCACTCTGCTATAAGCTTGGTTATTAAATTTAATCATTCTGAGATTAGAGCTGTGCATCAATGACAGCGGGCTGCGGAATAAGATGGAAAGTTCCAGCCAGCCATCTAGATGGATGCAAAAAGCAGCTCATCAGGATACGCAATATAAATGCGAAGGTACCAGTTTTCAATCTTCAGACAACTGTTTAGATTACAATTTGACCAGATGTGACTATGGAATTCTTCCTTCTTTTTCTAATCAGTCTGCAACTGTTTATAAGAGATCCAGCTGTGTTTGCACGCATACCCAATACAAAGCAATCACTACAAACTACCTCGTTGTGTATAACCTGCCTGAAAGGTTCTGGGTTGTGCGCATGCAATAGAACTGACTGAAGGGTGTGATTTCCATTATACACCTTTGTATGGTAAAGCTCAAGTTGCAAAAATCACTGAAACTGCATACCAAATTAACTTTAATCCAGTAACTTTTGGAGTAGCTTTTGCGGGATTGTTGCAGATAACACAGCATTCGACTGTAAATCTGAAGTCTAGCTGGTTGTAAAACAAGCCACAAAAGCAATGATTACAGTGCACTGCAATAACAAATAAATTACTCACAAACAAATTACAAACAACAGCAACAGAGAAGTTAGGGTGTCATTCTTGATGGGGATCCCTCTTGTGTGGTCCCCTTCACCTGCAGGAATTTAAACTTGGCTCTAAATCCTGTAGCTGTAATCCTACTTATACTTTTATACTTCATAATTTGCACAAAATAGAAGAGTATTAAGTGCTGAGTAAGTTCAGGAATAGCTATACCCGAGAAGAACGAACTGTGGACTACTCTTAGACCTATACACGTTCTCATGAGGCCACACCAGGCAAGAAAGAACTCCAAGAAGAAACACTGCTTGGTCCTGATCCATGGAAACCGTAGGAGGATTCACAACATCATTGCTAGATTCGGGAGTGATAGCTCACAGTTTGGAGACTACCGAAAAAGGGGATTATAGCCCAGTAAATACAGTATCGCTACTGCTAGTACCAACCTACAGGATGCATATGAATTTTACCTAGACCCAGCAGTCATGACTCACTGGGGTCTGCTTTGGGTGATCAGTAGTCTGGTTTAGCTGCAAAATTGCTCAATGATCAGGGGAGGAGGGAATGATTGCCTGACTTGTCGGGGTTTTCCCCCCTTTTGCTTAAAGCCAGCTCCGTGATGGTACGGTTCTATCCAAAGGGTACTACAGGCCTACTTCTAAGCAACTGAATCCCAGCACTAATGCCAGCTTAGGTCTGAGACAGATCCTGCCTAACCTAGACCTGCTCCTACAGAAGAGCATGGGTCATCTGTGAAGCTTGTGTCAGACCTGTGAGCCAGTGCAAACGTCATGGGCATTCCACAACATGAATGGCAGTAGATATCTACGCTCAAGCAACTGAATCCCACCCCTAGGGAGCAGAAAGCAGCTCCAGATCCTGACCCATAGCATTAGATGTCACAAGTGTTTAATGTCCACTCGTGACCTAAGATTCAGTTGCTTAAACAGAGGCATCCAGTACCATTTGGGATGTTCTGGACTATCAAGACATCTGCATGGGCAGATACAACACAAGGCCTGCGGGAAACGTGTGTCTTTTGAACTGGCAACTGGAGGCAAGGCAGGATACTCCAGGCTTTTCAAATGGTACATACTTGTCTATGAGTGCAACTTTTTTAGCCCTAGGGGGTTCTAAAGAGGTAGCCTTGCGATTGCATGAAGTTATGACTGCGACATACACTGTGGAAGAGTATTTAAGACTGTATCAAAATCCTGGAAAGACTCAGAGAAACCAAGAGGACCTAAGTTAGACTTTTTCACTCCAGAAGTCTTGCACCAGCAACGACCCCTGAAAGGCTGATGCAGTGAATCATAGGACCACGTAGATGGACAAGGCAAGTAGAACTGAACACTCATAACCTAGTGGTCTTGATGCCTCAGTTGTCTGCCCACCTTTGGAAGAGCACAGGGAACCATAAGGCTAACTAACAAGTTGCAATTAATACAATGGTTATTACTAGTCGCAATTCTTCCCTAACGTTATTGCTTCCATGATATTAGGCTATGAAAGGAAGATCTGGGAAACTGTCGGAGGAATTAAAACTGGTTACTCAGCAAAGGAGCAACTCATCGCTGGAGATATAGTCACTGGAGGAAGC
The DNA here is from genome assembly GCF_000690535.1 of Cariama cristata. Lineage (NCBI taxonomy): Eukaryota > Metazoa > Chordata > Aves > Cariamiformes > Cariamidae > Cariama > Cariama cristata. Next base: position 36,383 of record NW_009620244.1, read on the forward strand.
AGACTTTGGTCAGACACCTTTGTTTTGAGGAATCACCACACTCCTCAGCAGCCGCCAAGAAGATAAAGTGCAGCTGTTCAAATCAGAACCCAGAAGAGGAGAGAGAAATTCCAGTGCAGGGAAACAAGATTCATTAGAGGAAGAGAAACTCTTGGGGTACCACATTTTTAAAGACTCAGAGTGATGACTTCAGTCAAGAGATGGAGGCACAAAATGGGGCATCCAATTTTATGGTAGAAAGAAATTTTGAATCTTTGAGTTTCTTCAGGGGCAAGGATGATTTATATGTATTTATCCAGCCTTTTCTATGAGTTTTTGGCTATACTGCAGTCACAGATTAAACTGGATTCAATTTATATCTCCTTTGATTTGAGAAATACATTTAGAACCTCATCCAAAGCGTGCTGAAACCATGAAAATACACTTTTGAGGTATGAATAAGTCCCTTTATGTCTCTTTCTAAATGCATGTTTAATGGTAGATATAAAATTTCTCTACTACAGAGATGAGTGTTAACTCAAAAGTGTACAAATAAAAGTTTTCCTGCTTTATTATTGTAGTCTGCAAACATAATAAAAAGCACCATTTGAGCTAAAAGTTGGAATCTTGTAGAAGAGAAAACTGCCACAAACAAAAAGCATTTAAAATTAAATATCTAATTCTTACTTTAGAAACACAATCTTCAAATTGTTGGTTATCTTTAGAAATTAAGCTGGGTTTCACCTGTTTGTACACAAGGAATCCAACTAGTTTGGCTGACATAATACTGAATAAATGTTTTAACGTAGTTGCTAAGGAGGTAAATGTTAATAAAGTTGATATAAAAATACCAGCTACAGTTGCTTCCTTTTTGAAAGCATATTTTTTATACGACACAATACAGAATAGGAGAGGTTACTACATAAATGTACCGCAAACACAGCCTTAGCAATCAAGAAAAGAAATCACAGTAAAAGACCTAAAGCAGCTTTTACCCAGTCCTTAGAGAAATAAAATTTCAAAAAAATAGAAAACAGCAAAAGGAAAGAGT
>NW_009620244.1:37443-56417 GCF_000690535.1 Cariama cristata
GAGTGTTGTCAGGGTAATTGTTTAGTCGAAGCGACACAGAAAAGGGCATGTGTCGGTTAATACACCCAGCTGCAAACGCTACTTAACTACTCTTCTTTCAGCCATCCTTGTTTCAGTTCCTGCGCTCTCACCACCACAGTACTAGACACTTTCTGACCAGAATTAACATCATATTAACAGACTGAGGTATTCATAAATATTGTGTCAACTGGACAAATTTTAAACATACTTAGCACAGTTAGGTTTAGACTTTACTCTGGCAGCGTAATGAGCGCTTAAGGAGGCCTAACGTGCTTTTTTAAAAGAACAACTTGGCATGTTTCAGGTTTCCTTAGCCAGCTCTTTGCCAGTTCTCTCTTCATATTGTCTTTCTGAGAGAAAATAGTTGTCTATTGACGAAGAGACAGTAACTTTGATATTGGGCTTTCTTTACATACAACCTACAAAAGATTATTTTCATTTTGGCGTACACTGCTGCAGAATGAAGTCTTTAAAACATACCGTCTGAGTTGAAGGAACTGACACAAGGGGAAAATGATATAACTCATCTTTTGTCTACTATTTCAAAGTGCAATACTACACTTCAAATTGCTTTAGAGTGATGTCAAGACATTGATGTGAAGCCAGTGACATCAAGTCATTTCTAGACATGAATGAGAGTCATCGTTGGACTATGAACATAAAAAATGAAATGCTTGTATATCCACCTTTTCTTTTTCCTACTGATTCCAGATACATCTAAAAACTATTTTTTTCACTGGTCATTTTAAATATAGATACAGAAACATAAGGACAAAATAAAACCTTAACAAAGCAGTTAACTCACAGCTTCAGATACACTTTTTAAGCAATTTGTCTGGGACTGCCATTTGTTTCTGTATAACCATGTCTTTGGAAATTCTGCCAGTACACTGTAATGTGCAAATACCCACTATCAAAGTACAATAATGTTTCCAGTAATTTAAAGAAAACTTATTCTGGGAGAAATCCCAGTTTTAAGATCAAAATGTACTGGAACAACAGAAATGTAAGTTCACATATTTCCTGTAACAGCATCCTTTCCTCCCCCTGTGACCAGCTATACCTGTGCCAGAAAGTAACGCTGCTCTGCCCCAGAGTTACCATGGGGGTAGGTACGATAGCAGTTGTCAGGAGGTCACATACAATTACGATATTTAAGTCAATATCTAACAGTGAGACAGATGCCTACCATTTAAATATTGCCTGTTTTAAAGGAAGGCAGTTCAAAGTAAAGACTTTGGAGAGGTGCCTCATTTCTAAGCAATTGACCAAAGAGGTATACAGGTATAGTAAAAACTTTCAACAGACGTCCATGAAGACATCCATCAAGATGCTCTCAGAGCCACCGAGGTTTTTGTAAACCGGCTCAGTGTTTGTTACAGCCCCTCTCCCAGACAACAGACTGATCAGAGACATAGCAGGCTTATATACAGGCGGATAGGAAGAGCAATAAATCCAGGGACTGAATTGTTTTAAAATACTGTCTTTGATTTTTAGACCAGAACAAGCTCATGTAAGCAGCCAGATGGCTTACATATATTCTGGGCTTGTTAGATGGAAAAGGAGATTGAGTGTACCCCTGTGCCCAATATAATTATAATTATGTAGCTGGTTAATTTCCAGCCATAGTACCTACATCTACTTTAGCAAACAGTAGAGCTAAAGACCCGATATCTACAATAACCCACCGACCAGAAGCCGATTAGCAGCTGGATTACATTACGCGTGCTCCTGCTGAGCAGCTTCCAGGTTAACTTCATCCAAACCCATTCAGCTGGGGACTCCAAAACCACTTTGGGCTACAAGCCACAGTACAGCAAACGCAGGCAATTAGGAGATTCACGTAGCACCCACACTCCCAATTTCTACTTTAATGCTATTGTAGATGCACACTTAAACAGCCTAATGCTACAAAAGTATGGAAAGCTTTGCATTTTTTTATCAAAATCAAACAGGAAAATAATCTTGCCCTTTGAGAGATCTCACGTGGTGCACGAGGTAGTGAGAGAGCTGCCCAGCGATTTCGTCCTAGAGAAAAAGGGTTTCATTAGCCACAGCTACGCCAACACAACCTTTAATCAGCATGTAGCACAAAGGATATTGAAAAAAATGGATTTAAGACAGGATACACCAAATCAGGATGACGCTTTAGATATTAAGAAATCCACAGATTATGCAGTTTACATGGAACTGTGGTTCAATCCATGATGCTACAGGAAGCAGAGCAGTTAGCAGTTCAGTAACTAACTAATTGCCCAAACACCAACGAAAAGCAAATTGTTGGCCTGAATCAGGGTGTGAAGCGCTTGAAGAGCAAGGATTTTTGCTGAGACCAAGGGAGGAAGGCAGGGAGGGAGGAAGAAAGGCAAGAAGGCAGGAGGGAGGGAAGTAGAAGAGATTGCATCGCATTAACTGAACTTTTTCGCCGGAAGCTCTTTGATACATGAACGCTCTCACAGAAGAGCTAAGATACTCTCTAGGAAACACATATGCAAGTTCTTACTGTCTTACTGGGAGACATAAAACTTCTGTAGAAATGAGCACTTGGAAAAAAAGTCAGGCTCCATCCAGGCAACCAAACCCGATTTTCCTCATACTAGTGAGCTGTAAGAAAGCAGAGATGTTGGAAAGAAATACTGAAGAAAGAGTAGGGATTTTATGTACATATTTTGAAACATAAAATAATTCCAGAGTATTGATATGATTTATAGTCAAGTGCAGTAGGTGCACTAGATGGTTATTACCAAGCGAGCCAGTGGGCACATTTGGTAATACAGGGACAGAAGATAAGGACAAAAGGGATGTTCGGCTGGGTCAGACCAACAGTCCATCCAGCCCCGTACCAGCTCTGAGAGCAGCAACAGGACAAGGCGCTATTTTAAGAGAGCAAGGGAGCCCAGACACTTTCAGAGATCCAGCCTCCTACTTCACGGACATCCATGCTGTCCTGCTAGGGATGTTCAGGGGTACATTCCTGCCTATTTTGTTTAGTACCTGCTTACGGACCCACTGTTCTCATATTTACCTGCTCCCTATTTGAGTCTGCTGGTACAACCTGCTTCCAGAACCTGCTATGGCAATAAATACCCGAAGTTCACGACCTGCTCTGTAAAAAGGACTGAACTGTTTGCTCCAGGTTTCTTCTATACTCCATGGAGAGAAACAGGAAATTCTAGATCGTAATTTATCTTACCTTAACGTAGATGGGTAAACCTGGTCAGAACTATCATGCCTTAAAAGTCTCTCCACTGAGCACACAGACAGCATAATCTAACTAGTTCAGATGTGTGTGCAATGCAAACATTTAAAGTAAAGTGAGATGAACCACACTCTTTAACTCCTTCATTGGTCCTTTCCAATTTAAAGTATATAGTTTAGCACCGTTTAATTAAATATACTTAATAGATAGACACAAAGTAAGAGAAGTTTATTGCTACTCAAGAAGTGCTGTCTCCATAATATCTCCTTTCAGGGACGACTCTGCGCTGCAGGAGAAAAATGGGAATGACTGTAGAGTCCTTCCACGAGCCTGATCTGCAGACCAGGAGTTAGTCCTGCTAATTGTGAATGTCCCTAAGTTCTTACACGATGATGACTACTCAACTGCTATGTTTTCACTGTGGACCCAACAAAGGATTTCACATAAAAGTATGAACCATTCTGAGCAAGGCACTGGAAATGTTTTGTTAAATGATATAATATTGCAGAAGATGGTAATGAGTCACATTACTGTGTAACAAGAATTCACAGAAACACAAAAAACACCTCATTGAAAAAATCATTACCATCTTTATAATCCTGTGTCTACTATCTGCCAGGGATTAGGAAAACTGGATTATAAAATTAAGAAGAGCCTCAAGGGCATCAGGTTCACCCCCCTGCTGCTGTGGGCATATATATGACACAATCCTATTTATAACCTGATCCAGGTTCACTTTAACATTGGTGAGGTGATTTGTTCATACTGTTCTCTCTGGAAGACTACTACAGAATCACACTTCATGAACGGTTTCCTTTTTTCCCTGATTTTCACGTTAAATTTATTCGTATACATGTTGGTTCTTGCCTCAATACTTTCCCTGGACTTAGTTATTTTCCTTCACTTGTTTCTACCACGGATCTATTTAGAGGCAGCGAGTATACCCTCTCCCAGTGCTCTTGCTCGGGTAAATAAACCATGTTCTAGTAAGGTAATTCCTCATCTCTGCTGGAAACGTCACCTGATACAGACTAGAAACAAACGTGTCTTTGTCACAGCTGGATTATATTGGCATCTGATGGTCATGCTGTGATCACCAAGTTCTCATCTTACGGAAAAAATTTTTGAGTCTTTCTGTTCGTCTGTTTATTATCCTGATTATCCTTTGCACTGGCACTGCTTCCTCAAGTTTCGCTCATGCTCTATTCAGTGCAATTCTGCTCTGTGCCGAAGGATGGGAGTTAAAATACATTAAAAAGCTCAGCCAGGAACTGCCCTTGAGCCTGATGCTTCTACTTTCAGTGCAACTTGCTGTGATATTTGCTTTAGCAATTTCCCAGCTACTGTTGAAAACTCCCTTCCTCCTGAGCCAAAACAGTAATTCTCCATCTGCCACCATTTCAAGTGTCCTACTGAAAATACAGACTGATCAGGTTTACCGTATTTTCTTTTTCTAGATAATCAGTTATCAGATGGGTCTGGCTTGACTTTGAGACCGTAAATGCATAGTGTTTTGTGTCCATTGCACTTGTACTTATTTACATTCATCTAATCCTCATCCTCATTAACCTTCCCTGTCCATGAATCCCAGTGTTCAACATGATCACCCTTCTTGACAGATCAGACAAAAAGCATGAATTAGTCTTGGAAGTACTTTTTTTTTTTTTTTTTAATCCTATCTTCTTCCCCACTACCTGATGGTTGTATGTCTTTCCTTATGCTGCTTTTCCTTAGGTGATTGAAGGACATCTTGTGATTTGTTTTAAAATAACGCATTTTTTTATTTTTAAGACTTCATGCACATTTTAGATTGTCTGCTTATCCGAGTCAGTAACTACCTATTGTATTACTTAAATTGAAATGAGGTTCAATAACTTCCTTGGAGAAAATAATGGGGCCCTAAAGGAAAGAGACAACTTTTGTTTCCAGACAGAGGGAGACTGTGACAACTAGTACGTGGTTCGCATTTGCCTGTCAGTTCCAACTATGGGGAAAAAGACTCTGCTAGTTCTGTGTTGTGGCTGCCCCATCCCTGGGAGTGTTCAAGGCCAGGCTGGATGGGGCTTGGAGCAACCTGGTCTGGTGGGAGGTGTCCCTGCCCAGGGCAGGGGGGTTGGAACTGGGTGGTCTTGAAGGGCCCTTCCAACCCAAACCATTCTATGATTCTACGAATTTCAAAGTTTTTAACTTTTTTTTGATGTTTTAAACTACATTTTCCAAGGACTGCTCTCTTTACATTTTTGGAAAAGGCATGAAATGGTTTCAGCATACTTCAACAGTCGCGGCGGGTCGGCAGCAGCTGACTGGCAAAAGGGAGTGAAGAGCCACAGGAAGGGGCTACTCAATGTCCATGAGATCTTACATGGGCAACCATGGCTATTCGTTTGCTCCAGTTTTACAGGACCAAGCAGGTGCTGCAGACCACTCTTGCAGGGGGAACTGCACTGATGTGCATCAGCTGCTTCCCTGTGTCAGAAGACTCAGCTCAGTGCTCAGGAAAACCAGGGGAGAGCATGAGATACAGGATTTCCTCACAGATATGCAGAAGATATCACGTGTCTGAAATACGTGAGACTCAGGCAAAATTTTCACATGATCTGGACTGTATATCAGAGTCCACCATCTGAGAACTCACGGGAACACAAACTACCTCAAGCCAATTTTTGAACTAGCCCTTCAGTACACCCCTCACCTGTCATCTACCCCACCTCTCCCCATCCTCATTATACTAAGCGTAAAAGTCTGTCTACAAAAGTCTGGGTTTGAGTTCGTCACCACAGGTTTTGTCTATACCCCACAGACAGAAATGGGACAATTTTATGTTTGTGGTTTTTTTTAATCACAGGATTCCAGCCACCATGCTCTCTTCTCTCCACTACCTGTAAAAGGACCCCAGGCTGGCGAGCTCAAATGTAGATGTCTCTTCTGAATATGTCTAAAATTAGCTCAAGTGTGATTGCTGTCCCCTGTGCTCACTTCCACAGAAGCGAGGGAGATGGCTCTACTGCGATGAAGCATCTACCTACCCAAGCACATGAATTGCATTCCTTCATCTTCACCCAGCCATCACCAGCCCTGACACAGCACTGTTACAGGATTCTTGAGCTCCTGGCCCACCACAAATGATGCAGCTCCACGCTGAAGGCTTGCAGGCAGCCAAGGACAGCGTAGTCCATGTCTTCACTCGCTAGCTGTGGTGCAAAGGCCAAGTTCACACAGCCGCAGCCCTGGTCAGCCCAGCCGACAGCTGGCTCAAGAGCCGGAGAACCAGTCCTAGCTGCTCTTCCCTCTGGGATCACTGGGAATGCTGCCAAACCACTTTTAAAGAGAAATATCTTTACACTAAACCACATTTTATAACGGTTATTGAAAAGCCAACTATTGAAAGGCCAAGCAGATGCCAAACCGTGTCTCAGAGTCGATGCAAACACTGCCTGGCAGGCAGCTCGATGACGTTGTGAAACGGCAGGGCCAGGAGCAATTTTCCGTGCTACAGCCTCCCTCAAACTACCAAAATGCTCTGCCGCTGACAGCTGTAACTCGGGATGGACATGAACCTTGGGCAGTTTAACACTGTTTTTTCAGCTGCTGGATAAATATAATTTGCTATTGATAATCTTTGCAGGTTGAAGACTGTCCCAGCTGTACCCAGTGCCAAAACCAACAAGCTATTTTCACGCTATACACAAAGGTGAACGTGGGGACCCGGCAGGCTCTAATCCCCATCCAGCTCTCCCGACAGCACCATGAAGCGGAGCTCGAGAGCTGGTGGCCAGCTGTCACCGAAACAGACGGTTTCTGTATTGGCCATGTCCACCCTTGATTAGGCAGACTGGTTTTCCTTGCATGCTCTCCTGTATCCTCAATCTGGAGGAGACAAGCTGATAAAAACATTACTTGCATACCTCACAGCCTACCATTCACTTAACCCATACATTTCACAATCAGCAAAATAATGACAATTTTTTCAGCTAGAAAAGGTATTTATGTGTATCCAAATGACCACGTTATGCTACAGTTCCAACAATCTACACTGTTTTTCAGCATTTACATCAGCAGTGTCATTCCACTAGTGCAGAACCGCAGTGGTTTCACTGGACACACTCCAGAACGACACGTACTGTCTATGTCTTACTACTACTTACTACTTACTACTACCAGTGAGGCCACACTTTGAGTACTGTGTCCAGTTAGGGCATAGTCTCAAACTGCACCAGGGGAAGTTCAGGCTAGAAATGAGGAGGCATTTCTTCATAGAAAGGGTCGTTCGGCGTTGGAATGGGCTGCCCAGAGAGGTGGTGGAGTCACCATCCCTGGAGGGGTTTAAGAAAAGACTGGACGTGGCACTTAGTGCCATGGTCTAGTTGACATGGGGATGTTAGGGCAAAGGTTGGACTCGATGATCTCAGAGGTCTCTTCCAACCAAACGAATTCTGTGATTCTCTCTCCTGGACATACTCTAGCCTTTAAAGTTTTTGAGACACAAAAGTGAGGCTCTGAGCTGGTGCTTCCCAAACGTATGCATAGTTACTGCACAAAACAATAGTGAATTATTCAGTGGTGGGGTCAATAACTAATCTTACTCAAAACATAATGTGGGGACTGAGAAAGCATTTTCTTACACTTGCAGGAGAATAATAGTAGAATATAAGAATCACTACAATGGGTCAGGCTGTCCAACCCACATCAATATCATTGAAGCACTTCCACAACAAGGTGCTTCAGAGAAAAATCTTCAGCCACTTGCCCCAGCCACTCAAAAACCTGGAATTGCTTTATTACACAACCAGTGACGTAATAAAAAAAGCTGAGTCTGCCTGGCAGCTTTTTGGGCAGTCATCATTGCTACCGTTTCTATCTTATGTCCAATGTCAATGTTTGTGGCACAGAAAGCCTTGCTCTCCGACAGTTAACTGTTTATTTTGGTAAATTACTCTACGGATTTGCTCCCTTGACTCTGTATACCTCCCAATATAATTTTTTCCACCAGATGCTTAGACAGCTCAGACAGGCATTTCTACGTGGTCTTGGGTCTACGAAATGCTGGTGCCCCACAAGTCTGTTTCCAGACCCTCCAGGTCTTTTCTCACACTGGGAACGTGCTGCTCCCATGTCTGGTCGACCCCTTCCAATTCCTCTGTCTCTTTGTAGTTCACTCTTCCATATTCACTTCATTCTTAAAAAATATTCCCCAGAAGCATTCCCACAAAATGGACAGTCCCTCAGCAAAAAATGAAAAGGAGACAGATGGATCATCAAGTTTCAGTGCCTGCAAGAATGTAAGTAGCTTTTAGCCCCAAAATGCTACAAATAAGATCAACTACATGGCCCCTCCTTCCCATGCTCCTGGCATCATGAGCCACAAAACAAAACCTGAGACATTTAACACAAGAAGAAACACCAAATGCTCCAAACCTCACCATGAGCCACGGGAATAAAACAGGAAGGAACAAAGATATCATCACAATCCTACATTCTTGCAGCAGAAGGTAAACTATTTAGGTAAAATGCCTTAATGATCCTGGGAACCTGGCCACCTTCCACGGCACAGAAAAAGGGAAAAAAATGGTCCAACAAGAAACATCTCTGTTCCTTGACAACATAGATTCCTTCCTGACCACCAGTCCAGACCCCCCAACACCAGATCCCACAGGCCAGCACTAGTATCTCATCCATACCTACGCTCACCCCCTCTGCTTTCCACAAACCTATTCCAAATTACCAGTTACACAGGAAACCTTCTCCTCCAGAAGAGTCCAACTTGGGTAAAGTGGGATCTGACCGGTGTAGTTTAGGGTTCTCGCCTTTCACGGCTTAGCGTTACAACGCTGTTTCTATACCCATTTCACCACCAACCAATTTTGAAGTGGTCTCTATTTTATTACCCTAAGATGGGCTATGGAAAAAGTCTGTGCCTGAGCTGCCCTCCGCTACAGTTTGCTGGTTCTAATATCCAGACTCAGAATGACTGTGCCAACTTGATGTTGCGTTTATTAGAATTTTCCTTCCTTTCAAGCAACTGCCTGCTTCAAGTACCACTTTTTACCAGAAACAGGAAAGAGCAGGATAAACGACTGAATAATTACGGTTTCACACGAAAGTGGCACAAGCAGCCCAGCTACAAATATGAGACACAGAGTAACCGCTAAGGTGCAAGAATTCTGCCCTGACAGCTCTTAAGACTGCTTTATTTCTTTCCTCATAGAATAAAAGGCATCAATCTGCAGCTTCAAGAAGTCAGTCATATTGGAGCAGGTTACACAGCAATTTCGCAAGGGTAAACTGACCCAATTTGAAGCAGTGGGCATCCATCCAATGAAAGAATACAGAAGGCAGTGTGTGAAACGACTGACTGACTCACTATATCAAAATGAAATTTTTCAGTATCGCATCAAAATGGAGACCCAAGAATATCCATGGCAAAGTATAAATAAAATGACTGATTTCTGTTTACCCTAGTTCTCAACTTTTTCTGGGAAACTGAAGTCTCTCTCTCAAATAGTTTAATTGTAATGAATCAGCAAATTTCTCTTTCACAGTTTTTAGATCTTTCTGACTTGCTCTAATTACATTTTATCACTTTGTGAAAACAGCAGGTATTAAGAGTGTGAGAAAAAGCTAGCTGATATGACAGGGGGTTAGTAATCACAGCTGACTATGAAGAAGGAAAAGAGGAATTTTTTTGTATCACCAAGCATATTATTAAGATGCAAAACTGCAGCTGAATCATATTCCCGTAGCTCTGTTCTTGCCCTGTGTGGTATAGCCCAATATTCTCTTCTCATTCAGAACAAGAGGCACGTTCATGGTTGCGAAGGGAAGGAGGACGATAAACTGAGGTCAAGAGCTCCTTCCGTGCATTTCCAAGGTCTTACACGTCACAGGGCAGAGGTGCTACTTGAATATGGGAAAGCACATTTTCTTCAAGTTATGAGGAATTCATACTGTTCAACTTGCTAATTTACTTAACTGCTTGAAAGTGACAGGACTCTCAAAAAAGCTTAAGGAAAATTGAATTCTCACTTATTTTTCTTAAGCTCCTTTGAGAAACCCAGACTTAATGCAGCATCTCTCCTTCCTTTTGCAGGTTGCAGTGTCTCCCACTCCTAGTGCTGGTGGCAATGCGGGGTCAGCAAGTGGACACCGTAAGCCAGGACAGACTCTTTGAATTAGGCTCCATCACTGTGAAGCATGGTTTGTGACTTCATTAAGTCACCAGTCAGCTTCCTCAAAAAAATTCATGTGACATTTATAAATAAAAACGAACCAGAGAATGACACATCCTTGGGGGACTCCAGGCCATCTCATTTCACATCAACTTTAATTTTCAATGCTAAATATATACACAAAAATGCAATACTGTCTCATAAACCCAGCTCCTGCATTCCCACTCACAGCCACTCACCCCCACATCCCACCAGCTCCTCATGCGCTGTCTGTTTTCCTAATACGCCTCTTTCTTATCACCCCATGTTTTGATACATCTCTTTCTGGTCTGGATTTTGCCTCCTGATGGAATACGTAACTGGTGATGGCCATTCTGTTATGGTGGCCCTTCTCCCTGCAAACACCGCTTGTACCCAAGTTAACACTGTGCTATGACAGGAAAGGAAAAGAAGAATGAAATAAGTGTATTACAAAAAGCACGTCATCGCTGTACAGTCAGGAGCCAGTTAAACTTTCATTTCAAACTTGAGGCCAGAATTATTGAATTGATTTTGAAGTAAAATGTTATTACTGACAAAACACAAACCAAAAAATGATTGCTCAGCCTGACAATGCAATATATTCCCAACCTACTTTCTCAAAAGTAATTGAAATTTCTCAAAAGTGAAAGAAATGCGTAATTCTACCATTTCCATACATATTTGAGTTAAGGAACCGGAATTAGAATAATTAATCAATAATTACGTTCAACAGCTCCATGCCTGCAGCAAAAATGAGATTATTTCTTAAAATGCCAAAAGTTAAATAAACCAATTGAGTAAACTTTGCCCTCAGCTCTGAAAAACAACTGATCAGTGAAGCTACTACATATTCAAAACAACAAGAAAAAAGCTGACTGAGAAAAGGCACTGGAAAATCACTTCCCAGAACGTGTGACCAACAGCTACAAGTCTGTCCCTCCTCCCCACTCGACCATTTGACGTCTCTTCTAGAAGCAGGATCAAAACAAACAGATGCTACTATCTTCCCAACTGTAAAGTAAATAGCTTGTAAAATGTAATCCCAGTGGTGCCAACAGTTTCTAGCCTTTAGTAAGGGCATTAAACTGATTAACCTACAAAAGGATTCCTGGGTTGACTTTTGGACTCACAAAATAACAAGGCATTTCCATAGTATAATCTCTCCTGGCCAATTTTAAACCATTCAGCTGTCTTTAGAGGTGTGCTAAGCTGACTAAAACAGAAGTCAAAGCTCAACTGTTAGCATAAAGTGCAAGTACCAAAATTATCACGTGCAGACCGAAGCGACGGTCCGCCGGCAACGTGCATGGCCACCTCAGCTCACCCTCTGGCAGCAGATCATCTCACAGGGGGTCTCCCAGCAATCCCCGGCCTTTCAGCCTCCCAGGCTGGCCCGATCTCGAGACGTGCAAAAGCCCCCGTGCTTCCCATCATGCAGAAGTCACGGAGCCCCGGCTGCCCGGTGGCACTAGAACCGCCCGCGGTCCTGGTCCCTTGGTTCCTACACCAGTTGTTGTAAACAGCACCTGCAAAGATGTCAGTAACTGGGAGCATTTAGAATATGGATTTTTTTTCAGAATCAAACCAAAGATAAACTTTAAATTTTTGCAGTTCTCCATAACACAGAATGCTCTCTCTTCTCAGACTAAGCATACATAAAAATAAAGCAACACAAATATGCTTCAACGTGGCCAAATCCAGAGATTCTTAAATTGCTTTGTCCTACTCCAGTGCATCTAAGCGGACTCTCCCTGCCAAATCTCCAGGGAGACATACCACAAACTCAACAGGCCAGGCTTCTTATGGGTGTTTTGGGCTCTCAGAGTAGAACTGAAGCCGCCACAGCAAGCCAGAAGTTGCCATCACTGATATCCAAAACAGTTTACTGTTAATATAGATTGTATTTCATTTTTTCCACTGAACTACGTTCTCAGAGTTTAAATCATGCCATATATTGTTCTGTTATGAATTCGCAAGCAAAGAGGAAGAATACATGTTTACAAGTACTGTCACCTCCACTGCCACCAAATGCACCAAGAGTCTCTTCTCTCCAACTGCTTTAGCTGTCTTAAAAGAAGATTTTTGTTCCTACCATTAACACTGAAAGGCCGCTCCAGAAGCTGTTTGCTCCAAAGGCTATCCATGACTTCTAAGAGTCAATCTAATTGTAATGATACTGAACTTTTATCCTTTTTTGTGTGTGCGCATATGGTCCTTTAACTCAATTTTCTTCCTGTCATTGGTATTTATGTCCAGGAGTATTTACAGAGAGTACCAGTGTGAATCTAATTCCTTCCCTTCCTTGGTATCATTTGTCTCCTGCACATTCCATTTTACCGAAGGCTCCAGTCCCTTGCTATGGCCAATATCTCTTTCTCCTCTTGTGGTTAGTTCGTTACTCTTCCTTCTTGACAACTCGCCTTCTTTTTCTGCTGGCACATTCCCTCTCAAGTGAAGTAATTCAGTTCTTCCTCCAGAAGCCAGTCTCTTCTTTCATGTTTTATTCATGGTCATAATCCATGGGTCACCTTCTCCCTCGGAGATCTGTCCAGTCTTCATTTCAGTAATTTCCTAAACATCCTGAGATGTTGTCTACAACCTTGCTCTTCTGTTCCATTCTTCTGATTTAACCTAAAATCAGCATTCACAGTTTTACCTGTGACACTCTTCTATATGCTTTGGCAGGCAAATATTAAAGCATGAGTAGTTTTTATTTAGTACTTAAAACAGGTAACACACATCCTATAATTTCTACAACCTGTCATCATCGTATATGGAGGTCACCACCCCGACTTCTTCAGAAGCACTTCTTCATTATTTCCTCTTCTTTCTTTTTACCATCATGGAAAGGAAGAAGAAAATCTCCTTGTGTACATTTCTTTACCTACAAGACTGTGCAAGCAGGCTCCTTTGATTGCTGGCTTCTTGGCTTTTTTAAAACTTTGCCAAGATCAGCCTTGCACCTTCAGATTATGTTCAGCAGTTTAACTGTCCGTCAGCAACAACCACACAAATCACACACACGGTTGCAAGGATTAGCAAACAGCCCTCAAACTTTGCCAATTACTAACTGAAAACCGCAAGACTCTACAAACCGGAGCTAAGCAAACTACATACACCTGTCTGTCTGTTCTTTCCTGTTTCTCCCAATATGAGAAGGATATGCACTACAGTCACCAAAAATAATTAAAATAAAACGTCTCCAAATGCCCATACCCTGCACTGCTCTCTACTCACTGTCCCAATGGCCACTGCGTGCCAACGGTACTACCAGCTGTATGGACATATCCACTGCTTCTGCCTAGGCGAAGAAATACTGAAAGATAGGGGAAAAAAATGTTTTGTTCCCCAGGGCAGACTGGGAAGGAGATGCTGTTACTCAAAGAGTTAATAAATGTGAGGAACGAAGCTAAGGTCATCGCCCAAGAAACTGCTGGAGTCCTATTCTGATTTAATTTCTACCAAAGCAAGAGAGATCAGATTTTGACCTTCTAGAAGGTGGGCACGTGATGCATGAAGCAACTGTCTCTTACATCACAGAGCATTTCTTCCTCACAGAAGACAACACTTTCAACAGAAAGGATTGTCTCTGCACTTTCAACCTGCTGACGGTTGCAGAATTGAGGTTTCTACTTGACCTGTTATGGGAAAAGCTCTAAAAGCTCCTTGCTTTCGGTCAAAAGGGAAAAGCAGGCACTAAAAAATGGTGAACTATCTTAAACTAAAATATGCATTTCACTCTGCAAAAATTGAAGCTAGGCTTTATTTTCCAGGTCCCAACAATACCCTTAAGTACGGGTAGGACTTATGCCCATCAACTACCTTAAGTACTGGAAACCTTCCATAGAAACAAGCTTAAATGGTAACTGGAAACGTTTGTCGTACAAAGAAATGGACGGTAACACCAGTCCTTCCACACACTTCACTTTGGATCCCCCAAAACTACAACAAATACAGGACTGAGGGAAGAGGTTGAAGTGGAGAACCAAGAATGTCTCATACTTTGTGAGGTTTTATTAACGCAAAATGAAAGAGCATCAAGGAGCAGACAGCTTTACACTCATGTATCCCATGAGACTTTATGAGATGTGAATTTTATGTTGCCTAACTAAATGCCCTTACCTGTATCAAATGGCTGTTATTATCAGTAGTCATTATCTTGCTGGCACTGAGAAGAGCCCTGCCCAACATGTTGAACAAAAACTTTGATCTTAAATGAAAAGCATGCTATTCAAAAGGGAAGCATACTAGATTACCTTGGATAGGAACCAGAAATATCACCTAGGTACCTCCAGCAACAGCTACTGCAACAATTAAAAATCAGACACGTGGCATTTAAAATGAGATATGAAAACACAGATTTGGGGCTGCCTGTAGAATTAAACACAGAGATTTGCAGCTATAAAAAACACAACTACGAAGCACTAAAATCCTCATAATGATCAGGGACCCTCAAGAAATCCTTATCCTCATAATGAACAGAAAAAGAGTTCAGGTGGGAATTAACATACCTACGGGCTCGACCTGGTGATCTTCCACACAGAGAACACACAAATTCTGCTTCCACCCCACTTCAGTCTTTCCAGATCCTGCCTGCTGAGTTTCAAGATTTCCTATAATCTCTAAAAAGCTTTTCAAGTTATAGAACCCCTACACTTGAGGGAGGTCCACGCTTACTTTTCCATCCTAACACCTTATTCTCCATGTAGTCCTGACATTTCTATAATTAGAGATCAAAGTGCTCTGTAAAGATAACAAACTGGTTTTTTGTTACAGCGGAATACTTGAAAACACCACTCCTTTTGCCAATGTGTATGTAATCAGGTAGAAATGGCAAGGGCAAAGTCACATATCCTATCTTTGGAGCTAATTTTAATAAAATGAGCATCCTTGAAACCCAAACTCCTCTGTTTTATCACATTTTAAAATGAAACTCAATTTATTTTTTTTTCTTTTGATGATTAAAGCTTGAGAAAGGTAAGCTATAGCTTTTAATATAATTTGTGAACATAGCATAACCATCTGTAGCTACCGGCACAGAAAACTGCAGCATCAGATCTGAATTTGCTCTGTGGTTTGACTGCACTTTTTTGTCATCTCTGACATTTGAAAGATACTCGACTCAAATGATTAGTGACTAGAATAATCCCTACTGCAATAAATTCTGTGCAAATACATACTACCCAACTGAAACTCAAAACCAGAACCAATTTATTCTTTGTTCTTCTTTGAATTAAGTCTTAAGAAAGCAAGAAAAGGAAAAAAAAAAATTAAAATACTATTACTTAGAATCAATCCTTCTTTTTTCTAAAAATTCTGTATGTCTTCACAACTATGATGAGATGTGTTACTTTCGGGAAAACCCAAAATCACTCCATTTGGACGGAGTGGAAGTTTGAAGGCTGGCTGAATTTTGAAAGAAACAATACACACTGAAAAAAGACTGTTCTCCTATGCTGCAATTACTGATATTTTATTAGGTTTAGCACTGAAGGTCAACAAGAGTACTTACCTTTTGTTTTGGAAAGAGTTTTGGAATAGAAATCAGTCTGTTGCTACGTGACTGGTTTCCAGGCAGCAATTCCACTCACTTCTTCAGGGAAACGACGTGTTCTTCTGTTTCTGCAAATGCTGTTTATATTGAGTAAATCCAAGTATGTTCAACTCGGACAATATACTGTGAACCAGGAATGAAAGAATGCATTTGCAAAAACCAGAACATAATGCAGTGACCTCTCTCAACTCCTGTCTGGAGAAAGAGATGCATCATATACACGACAGATTGCTGGCATGACATTTTCTGGCTTTTGACTGGAACGAATGCCAACTTTTATGAACTATAACTTGATCCATTCAATCCATTTTGTGAATAAGCGTGTACAGCTTTCTCTATTTCTTACCATGTTTGAAGGGCTTAGACATATCAAAAGCGACAAGTGTCAGTGGAAATACTACAAAAGGGTGAAGTTTTCACCAAGTACTGATCAACATCCCTCAATAACAAACCAAGGGTGCATACAGAAGATGTTTTTTCATACAAGTTTTTTTTACACTATTTTATTTGCTCTGTTTTATAAAAAGTGTCTCTTACTCTGTCCACTTAGCATCTGTTATGACTCACTTGTGGAAGTTCAGAAAAATGAAAGGTAATTAAAAAATTCAGTACAATAGGATGAAATCCATTCAAGCTAAATTTAAACATCATTATTCAGATCAAACTTCATTGCCCTGTTTTCACCAGCCCTGAACTGAACAACCTGAATTGAATCAAACTCTTATTTGATTACTTATTCAGATAATAAATAAGTCACTCAGAAAGACAGAGCCCAAAATCCACATTCATATCTGCTGAATTTTAAAGAACTTAAAGGAAATGATTTCGTCTTTTGATGTAATTAGCACCCAGTAAAATAAATTAGTAGACATCAGCTTTCACTAGCTATTAAGCGTTCCATTTATGAAGGTCTTTTGTCTGAGTAAATGCAGAAAGAAGATGCTTAAGACTGCATATTATAAATAAGGGAAAAAAAGTCAGAAACAAGCATATTAAGAGTTAGTCTGATCATTTGCTAAGAACCAAACATTTACGGCAACACATTATACCTTTTAAAAAACCAAACCTGTTCTGCAAGCTCAATTTCCCTAGGGAAAAAAAAGATAGAGACAAGAATGCTACACAGAAGGAAAAAAGGATTAGGAAGAAACCTTGGACCGGACCTTTCGGGTAATGTAAGACAGAAGCAGCAAAACGTTAGGCAGATGAAAGGAGCGGTTTTTGTAGGGGATGATAGAACCCCATCTTTTCTGGTGGGGCTAAGAGGACTGTATCTCCTGGGAGCACTGCCTGGTGCTGCACACAAACTCCGGGTTATGGGATGAAGTGGCACTACTGTGCAGCCTCCTGATCCAAATCAAGGTTGCGGGGGCTCTTCAGGACTGACCAAACGCACCTACAAAATTATATGCAACCCACAACCCCACAACACACATCAAAGAACATTATTAAAGTTGCAAACTCAATCACTCAAGAATTGTCTAAAAGAAGAATTTCACTTGCACATGGAAATGTAATTCATTCCTTATCGTATGCAGTATAACTTAATCTTTCATTACACGATTACACACACTTTCTCTATGGATATCAGGCTGTGTAGTCAAAGCAGCCGTACTCTGTAGCTTCCCACCTCATTGCTTGCACAAGTTGGAAGGTCTAATATCAATAAGCTATGGAGATGTAAGAAGGAAAAGGAGGATCTCAGTGTTAAAGCTGCTCTCTTCTCTGTCCTGAAGAGTCAGGCTCTATCTCTGCCTCTAGTGAAGACTCCTACCTGGAGTCAGGAATGGGAGCTCTTCTGCATAAACTGCACGTCCCTTATTTTCTCTGTAGCTGATTTGAGATTTTGGGATCTGACTTGTAGAAGAGCTGAAAGTTTAACATAACTGACTGATATTCTAAAAAGATCACTTTAGGAAAAGGGCACTAACAATCAGTGGACACGCTGTGTTTTAATTGCATCTGTGTCTCAGTTCCTCATTCATGAAACGCAGAAAAAACGAACCCTTGCTGCCTTACACTGTTGTGTAAAAAGAAACATCCACTAATTGTGAAAACCCTGACTGACAGTCACTAGGACAAAACAAGCCCTGAGGTTCTGTCACTAAACCAAGTATGGGTAGACTTTCCTGCTTCAATTATACTTTCTACATGGCGTAGGCAAGTCTGTGCCTCCGTTTCTCATTTGTTAAATAGAAAAGCACCTTCCTCCTCCGTAAGGTTTTTCTGAGAACAAGCACATGCTTGAGATGATGAGGGACTCGGACAGATACCAGGGTGATGTGGGATATACTCAAGCATGAAACACGGTCAAGTACACCTCAAGGTACCAAAGGAAGAGTTTAAAGGTTTAGGGACCAGGAATTTAACCTGAAATTTTACCCACCTATATTTTCTCTTGACTTATTTGTAGCACTAAACAACGAAAAAGTAACGCAGGAAAGTGGCAAAAAGTTGAATAAGGCATGCATTGGATGCTTCCACGGCGTTCACATCTAACATATGACATTCGTCAGGATATAACTCCTGCCTGTAAGTGTATGATGAGCAGATGGACATTAGTAGAGTTCACAAACGTGTATGAAGGTACGATAGATCACGTCTTAATGGCCACGGCATTCCAGTTAGACTGAACCCTTTCTCCTGTCACTGGAAGGATTTGTACACACTTGTGCTTAATTCTCCCTGAGAATCCACAATGTTTGCTTCCAGCAAACATTACAATCACACCATATATACAAACACCACATAAGAATTATGTATAGTAAACTACTTACGCCACTTCCTACACTAGCTGGGGAACAGAGGGTCTTTTTGCCCAAAAAGTGTTCATACTCAAAAAAACCCCCTACTCTTGTCAAGAAAATTTCTCAGTATGACATCTCACCCACCTCTACCACTCCATTAACTCAGTAAGACTTTTTTATCAAATGCATGAATTCTATTTACAGTCATATTAAGCATTCCCACAGTAACCTTAGTAAGGCAGTGCTGGACTGGCACAGCCGAATGC
>NW_009620244.1:56434-56634 GCF_000690535.1 Cariama cristata
CCCGGAACGGCATTCATAAGCGTTGGGGGCAGGATCGAACATTTCTGCTGAATACAGAGAGTGCTTTAACTCGGCGTGTTTCCACCAACTCGAAATAACTGCAGATGCAAAGCTCCTGCCTCCCATCTACGAGCTCTGCTGCCTTTAGCCCACAAACACGGCACTCTGTCAGGCACGTCGAGTCCGTTTCCACTCCAGCA
>NW_009620245.1:0-33650 GCF_000690535.1 Cariama cristata
TCGCGGGCAGCAGGGCGCAGAAAGCGCTGGCGGAGCCGCCCCGGCGCCCCCACGCGTGCTTTGCCCCGCCGGACTCGCGGTGGGAACCGGAGGAGGTCGCGGTATAGCCGCTCCATCAGCCGCCGGCCCCTGAAATCAGCAAAAGTGGTCTGGTCTTGAAGGGGTGCTAGTAGATGTGTTGAACGTCTGTAGAGCACTTTTTAATTGCAACTTCTCATAAATGAAAAGTGATTTGATAATCACTTTTCTGTGATTATCTGTGAAGACTCGTTGGGAAACTCCACTTCATAAAGTGATAGGAAAACAGGTATCTTCTAAACCCAGCGCTATTTTGACAATGTTATGCACGTAGTAAGTCAGGAGGCACTTTATTTTAGAGCATGCATAAAGTGAGTGGTATTGCTGTCCAGTAGCGGCTTGTGACTGGACCCAGCTCAGCTGAGTGCAGCAGTTAGGGTAATTTGGTGCGGTTCCAGGATCCTTAAAGCTGCTCCTGGTTCTCTCTGCATTTTTAAGTCCCTCCATTGTCTTGCAAAATGATGTTTGACATTTTAATCAGTTATTCCTTAGTTAAGTGAAGCAGATCTAAAAGGCATCCAATGGGATTAATTTAGCTACATTTCGAAAAGCCTTTATTAAAGTCCTTTTTGATGTAAAAACATTTCAGAAAATTGTCATATTGAGAAGTCGAGTATTGCCATATTTTAAAAGCTTGTTGGAGCAGTGGCCCGTAAAAGACCCCACTATCAGGACGTGAAATTTTCCCCTTCTTACAGTGAGTCAGAAATCGTTGCAGTGGGGTTAGGGTTTCACTCCAAGTGTCTAAGCCATCATTAATTATCTTGAAAAGTGCTGAACAGCAGTGAAACAGTGTTTACATTTACTGTTATTATGGTTAGCTGTGACTGGACAAGAATGTTGGAGGATCTCAAAAATCTGGTGTGACATGGCAACAGAAGTAAGGGAAAGAAAGGGTCTTTTATTTTGTGTTCCGTCCTCTCCTGTGCCACTAATTTCAGTCTTCCATGCCTTCTCCTCTTAGGGCTTCCCATCATGTCTTTTAGCTCCCATCTGAAGAGCTAGCCTTGATGGTTTTGGGCTGATCTCTAAAGAGTGGTTTGCCACTGTCTCAAGGTGTAGCTGATCCCTTATTAGCATTTTCGTACGAGGCTGGGCAGCTCTTTTCTAAAACCCACAGAAAGCAGGTGAGGGAGAGGGTTCCTGGTCTGTCTCGCGAGTGGGCTCAGTTTAGCCCGATGGGTATGCGTGCTCATGCTCGGTGGCATGCCTGCGTCCTCACTCTCACTTCACCGATTGAAACCAGCTGCTTGTGCCTTTCAGCTTCGGCACTCCTTTTCTATCCATTTGTTTTCACGTCTGCCTTTCCAGGGAGAGGAATAAAAAGATTAGATTCTTCTAAAAATGAAATCTGAAATCCTTGTGGATATTTTTGACTTGTTCCTTCCAAACAAGTAATTGTCTCTGTAAGGTCTAAGAGCTATCTCTCTGCCAACTCTAGTAAGGATGTAAAATGAGTTTTCATAACCCCATTGCTCTTCTGCTAGGCGGTTTTGCTAGCACGTGTTTCATTTACATTAAAGGATGGATCTGGTCATATACGGCGTCTACATGCTGGTCAGTGAAGATATCCCAAGAAAGGGTTCAATAACATGGTGCTGAAGGAACTAGTTGAGGCAATGTGCCTTATAGAATGCAACTAGCAAACCAATTTGAGCAATCATTTAAATATGCAAATTTCAAACATTTCAATAAATGTTGTCTACAAGGTTAGACAGACGTTTGCCAGCGTTTAGTAATTACTTTTATAATATTTCTCCTGTATGTTTAAGTGTTTGACTCTAGCAGAGATTAATTTATCTCACAGGAATTGATATAAAATCAGCCAATAGACCTAGAAATACTGGACAAAATGTATAGCTATATTTTCTGCTGTCAAAGACTTAAGTACTATATTGCGGTGCTCTGGCTGAGAAGAGACAGCTATATTTTATGAATGATTATTACTTGCAAAATGCTATTGTACAGGCTAGTGGGTTGCATTTCAGTCTCTTGCTTGGGCAATTGCTTTATTCTCTGTGTGCTAAATGTGATGAAATACACAGCCTTTTACCTCCGCTGTCTGGGTCACCTGTTTCAGTGGGAGCAGTGGTTGTCCTGGGATGCTGTAAATGTGAACTGAATGAAAGAGAAGTCCTTTGACCAGGTCCGTCTCAGATAGCGTTTCTTAGTTGTTTGACAACAGTATTACAAATGCATGCAAATCAAGGGCCTGGTTCTTTTTGCGTTGTGTCCTGAAAACTCTCAGTAGAGTTGTGCGATCCTTGGACCCAAGACAAGTGTAGACTTACACGATGATCTATATTTCAATGGTTTCATGAGATGAAGGGAAAAATCTCTTCATTTTTCCTTTTTGGAGATGGTGTCTAGATGAATGGATGCTCCAGAATGAGTAGTGGAAGCAGCAGGAACCCAGGCTCTAATATAAGGGAACAGGGTTTCGCACATAGCTGTGAGCAGGTCTGTGTGCCCATTTGATTGTCCTCTCTGCACTCTTCAGTCTGCTCCTGCTTGTAGCGTATGGAAACACTGGATCAGTAGAATGGCCCCATTGACAGCTTTGAGGTCATGCTGGATAGAAAAGACTCATCTGCAAAGGTCCACTATTTTTTGGCCTGGGAGACTAAACTTAGTGGTACAACCACAGCCTTGAATCAAGGTAAGGCGCAATGTTCTGTCGTGTGCCTTTGCCGTCTGCCTGGTGTTAGGGTTCTTCTCTGGTGGCAGCTCTACAGTATGGTGTTGGTGTGGGAGAAAAATAAGGATCAGCTGTGATAGGCCTATGGAGTGGCAGTGGTATACAATGTCTAAATATGCCCTTATATTTAAATAACACTTGTGCATAGTCATTTATCAGACTTTATTGGAAGGGTATAATATATATACTGCTTTAAGAGCAGTGGGTTGAAATAGGAGATTATCAAGAAACCTAGTGGAATAGTTGAGTGAGTTTGGAGTCATCATGGATTCAGGAACATTGATGAAAACTCCAGTTTGTTGTTTCGGTGCCATGAGCAGGGTAGCTGGCATACATGCAAGTATAATGTTAGGCTCTTTGCTGATGCATTGTGCCAAAATTTGAAAGAAAAATTTGAAACAGCTTTCACTATGCCTTCAGGGTTATTTTTTTTGTCAGTTCTGTCGTTCTTTGTTATCTGTGCCAGAAGGGAAAGATGAGTCTTATTTATACAATATATCTTCTGAGAAGTCAGTGAAGTGAGAAGGAGGTTATGAACATCATATTGCTTACCTGGCTTTTTAGCATTTTAATTGGTGCCCTGCAAATGCCATCAAAATGGTTCTTAGGATAAGTACACTGGAAATCTGTCTGAAAATTTTGATGCTGGATCCTCAGTCTAATTGAAATGTGAAACACAAGTGTCTGAATTTATGAAAGCAGAAATAAGTTAAAAAGCTTTCTGTTGAGATGCATCCTCAGAAGAGAAGATTTTGAGAGATCTACCTGAAAATATTTGAGTACCTCAATTTGAAGAATAGATATTTATACGTTAGTAACCTACCAATAATTTATTTGGAAAAAAAAGTTTCTAAAAGATGATCAGTTGCAACAAAATCTGTACGATATTTTGATAGAATCATAGAATAGTTTTGGTTGGAAGGGACCTTTAAAGATCATCTAGTCCAAACCCTCTGCCGTAGGCAGGGACATCTTTCGCTAGATCAGGTTGCTTAAGATGTCACTCACAATGCTGGGGGGTTGGACTAGATGATCTTTAAAGATGATCTTCATATTATTAATTTTTGTTTTCATATTATTTCTTTTAGGTAGGACAACTTAGGTTCACTTTAAAGTATCCATATGGAAACAGTGAAGAGTGTACAGTCTCCAGTGGGTGGCTTCAGACTACATTCTTCTTTGGTCATTATTATATTTAAATTGCTGTTGAAACTTCCTTATCTTTCAGTTTTTGATCTTCTTCCGTATTCCAACAAGAGAGTGGTAACGAACTTCTTGGAACAAGCACTTGGTGATCCTACGCTGAATGAAGTGTACTTGCTCTCAACATTCAAACTGCAGCCGAAGAGCACAGCCACCATATTTGGTCTGTATTCATCAGCTGACAACAGCAAGTATTTTGAATTTACAGTGATGGGAAGAATGAATAAAGGTGAGTTGTTTGGAGTATGTAGGGGAAAACATGTTGGTTCCGTAGTTATTGTTGTGTCACAGATGGATGTTGAAAACTGTGTGATTAACCTTTGTGCTTGAGTCATTCCTTTTGCATGCTGTCACCTCTTAGGCCTCCCGCCCCCCTCCCCTCCAAAAGTGTTGGTTACATCCCCTCTCATCCCCTCTTACTCCCCTTTTCTTTCCTTCCTCTTGCTGGATGCTGCTCTCTCCTAGCCAGGGGAAGGTGACCTGACAGTCAGCTGATATCTCCGTGCTTGATCTGAGCAATGCTGAGAAAGGAGGAAAACAATGGAGTATGGAGAAAGGAGTCAATTTGGGGGTTTTTTGTTTGTTTGGGTTTTTTTTCCCTTTTTTTCTCTTTCCCCTTGAGACAATCACTGGTTCTTATTACTCAGGAATGTGAGGGACACATGCACATGCTGCCTCAAGCATATGAAAGGCAGGTTCTTGTTCTGCTGACCCTGGAGGTTAGATGTGACTACGCAAGACAAACATTCCTAGCACTTGCAGAATCTTTTGCATGAATTAAAGTGTTTGTTGTCTGTTTATTGAAGTTAGTTAATCAGGAGTCAAGAGTAGGAAGTTCAGCAGACTCTTAGAAATGGAGAGCTTTCATCGCTCTGTAGACCAGATCTAGGATATACTGCAATTTTAAGGTTCAGCGAAAAACTGTTGAATGATGTAAATTATTGTTGCTCCACTGACTTCACCACTGCTATGATAATTTGCTGCTGCAAATGTTGTAATCAGGCAGCTGAGTCCAATATACTGAGAAACTCTACTGAGAAATTTCAGTTTATACATAGGAAGATTGTTCTGTATGATGAAGAAAAGCACACCTTTTGCTTGGGAAATGTAGAGGAGTGAGCTAGATAAAACATTGCTAGTTTTATCAGGTCTGCCAAAATCCTTCTGAGATGAGGGAATAAGAACTGTTGTGCTATGTGTGTGTTGGGGGTGGGTAAGATGTGATCACACAGCCTCATTAGTAAGTGTCATACAATTCCTAATACTGACTTACCTAATTGCTAAATAAATGATAGATCACACATTCTCCCTCTCACACACAGACAATTATGTGTGTAAATGTTATACATATATGTAGGAATGCATATATAGACACACAAATATGTTTACATACAAACAATTTGGAACATACCAAACTCTTCTTTTGATTTTCAGTAACACCTGTGTACCTGATGGTTACTGATACGCTTTAAGTAACAGACTTGAGGCTTTCTGGTGGAAGGTTATATGGCTTCTTTTGGTTTTGTCCTCAGTATGTTAGCGTTGAATTTGAGACGTGTCTGTGACAGGACAGTGGCACATAGATAGCATGAAGAAACTTGTTTTGTCAGTGACCAGCATTGAGTAGATGAGGGACATCTGGAACCTACCTGTTGTAAAGGACTGATCAAAAAGAGGGAGGCTTTTCACAGCAAGGCTGTTCCATGGACGTCTCTTTGCCTCCTTATTACTTTAGTGCATCTCATTTAAGACATAGGGCGGCATGCAGGTAGTAGGCAGTATATTCACGTGAGATTTCCCTGGAAGTGTCAAGTGTCCCTAATGGCTGCTTCATACAGTAAGTTAAACTGCATCCAGGAGACTGTCACATGAGCTGAAAGTATGGATTGTGGGGGCTGTTTGTGATCCTCTCTAGACTGGAGATCATCACTTAAGTGGTCAGCCAAGGTTGGCGTCTTAGCAAAATGCAGAGTCTAAATATCTATGGTTTTGGAAGGATGCATATGTGCATAGTACTCCCTCTGCATGGTATTTCCACTTATGCATCCAAATCTGATCTAAGTAGCCCAAAGCAGGCCTTAGTTATCCTTGAAAGTGCCACATTTCAGAGCTGTGTTTGGAATGGTTTGCTAATGTTCTGGATTTGTTGTGGTATACTTGACAGTAAAAAGTTCATAACACCTACATTTTTTTTAAAGCACAGATCTGAATTACTGGGCAACTGCTCAACTTCTTTTGGTTAGACAAATGTGCCTTTCAGGAGCAAATAGCATCCGTGAGTTTCTTGCCCTTTTTGGATGATTCCTTTATGGAACAAACAGCAGTAAGTGCATGAAAGTGATGTAACATAATAATTGCCTAATTAATGGCAGGATTAGTAGTTTCATTGAAAGTCTGTTTCTTAAACAGTAGAGGTGAGCCACTTACTCTCATGAATGTCAGTGTAGAATATCCTAGCAGCAAAAACGTAACGCAGGGACTTGGTTGAGTTAAATCTTACGGAGGTGGAGGCTGTGGTCCAGCAAAATATCCCTTCAAAAGCTTACTCTAGTTTACCAGATGGATATTTGGCTTTGGCTGAGGAAGAAATACTTGATCCTTCTTCCAAGCCAGACTGCTCCTTGTCCTGAAGCTATTCTGGCAGAGTCCGTTCTGGGCCATGCCACCATCTCCTCCTTCTTTCTTGATCTTACTGCTGTGTTTGGTCACTCTGAATGCAGGGCCCAGATCCAAAGAACTTGCTTTCATATGACCAAGCATGCATAATGTTCACATAAGTAAAACGCCTGCAATGTACTCTGTCTTGCCAGATGTTTGAGTTTGCCAAGAAATGCAACCTTTTAGCAAGTTGCTGGTGACCTCATGCACCTTTGCAGAAATCTCAGCTCTGGCAGTGTTTTGAGATAGACAGCAGGGAAAACATTCCTGATATTGATCACAGCTGCTGAGACTTGAGCACTAGTGTAGACTTTAAAGACGGAGGCACACCCTGCCCCATTCATGGTGGTATAAATCTGGATTTTTTTAATCATTAGACTGAACAATTAAGAAAAATAGTAGGGAACATGTACTCAGTAACTCAGAAGGTCACCAGCAAACAGAGGTATCACAGCATCAAAGAGGGTACATTAGTAATGGGAAGATAATTTATTAAATGAATAGAAATGAGGTGAGTTCAGTAGGTCTTACTAGCTCTGAAGCTAATAAGAGATTTTCCCTCCACTATGTCCACAATTTTTAGTTGACCTCATGTTACTGTAGGTGTTTCTTGAAGGTCAGGGTATTTGTGAGCTCTCACTTGATGCAACAGTAGCAGCCCTCTGGGAACTTCAAACAGATGTTTTACAAGATCCAATGCTTAACCGTTTAGGTGCCCAGTGTCTGTGCAGTTTGACTCCTCAATGCACATAACCGTCATCATGAGGAAATAAGGGACATGCAGGCTGGTGATCACTGGCATCTTTGAAACAAGGTCTTGTCTGATACTGTAGAGTAGTTATACACTCTTTAGATGCACTCAGATTGTTGCTTCTGCAAATATGCATTCGGAGAGCCAGGGAGAAATTTTGTGGAGAGAACTAGCTAGCTGGTCTAAGAGATTTAGCTTGCAGATCCTAGCTTACTGATCCAGTTTCCTTAGGAACGAGACATTTTTTCAATATTACGCAGTGTGTAAGAGTTTTTGGTTTTCTGCTGTTGGGTTTTTTGATGGTGCTTTTTACTTCATAAAATGATATTTTTTGTGTGTGAATTATCAAGTAGGTCATTCACTAATGCCTTAAAAAGGAGTTGAGAGGGGGCTTAGTCATCTGTAGGGGTGGAATATGTCTTTTCTGCATTATATTTTGTTAAAGAGAAATACAGGTTATTAGCTTGGAATCATGCTTCCTTTGGTTTCTTTAATGATGCATTTGGATACACTGTTGGATGGCTTCACTGAATGCAATATGCATCACTGAAACTTATTTTTCTAGTTGTACATTTCTGCTACAGAGTATTTCTAGGTCTATCAGATATGTACTTACCAAAGTGCTGACTGCAGGCACCCTTTACCTTTACCACTTGTATTTTAGCACGTTCTGCCCTGTAAGGTGATATTGGTTAAGCCAGTTAGAAAGGCCTGGACAAAGCAGTGGAAAGCACTGTGCAGGCATCAATGCCCTTTACAAATGGGGAGTCATAGAATCATAGAATCATTATGGTTGGAAGAGACCTCAAAGATCATCAAGTCCAACCGTATACCCGATGCCATCATGCCCACTAAACCATGTCTTGAAGCGCCACATCTAAACGTTTTTTTGAACACCTCCAGGGATGGTGAGTCCACCACCTCCCTGGGGAGCCAGTTCCAATGCCTGACGACTCTTACAGTGAAGAAGTTCTTCCTAATATCCAGCCTGAACCTCCCCTGGCGCAACTTGAGACTGTTTCCTCTTGTCCTCATGCATGAGTCCTGGTAATCCTGCTCTGAGAGTCAATGTCCCATTTATTTTAACCATTTATATCTACATATGGAATGCATTTACAAAAGCTGCCATGTGGAAAACTACCAGAGCATTTGCAGATTTCCACAGGATCTTTCTTGATCACGCTTGGGTTATCTGCTACCCTCTGACAGTCCTTCTGTGTATTTTGTGCTAGTGGTGCTGCGCTATCTGAAGAACGATGGGAGGCTGAATTCAGTGATCTTTAGCAACATCCAGCTGGCTGATGGGAAACCCCATTCTATCATCTTGTGGCTGAGTGGCCTGCAGCAGGGATCAAGCAGAATAGAGTTGTATCTGGACTGCCTGCAAGTAGGTGCCATTCAGGACCTGCCAAAAGCATTTTCACCACTGTCTGCAGCGGTGGAGTTGCGCACTTTCCAGGAGAAGCCACAGGTGAGCAGGAAAACTGGGAGAAGGCTTGACACTTAGAGGGATCACCAGGGATCCTCTGGATCACTGAACCCAGAACTCAGCCCTCGCAGCTGCAGCCAAGCTTTGTACAATGGTGCTTCAGTAATACTTGAGTATTAATTTCTGAAATAAATGTAAATATAAGTTCCCTATGGAATATGTGAAATCTTAGCTTCGTTGAACCCAGTAATAGTTGTGCTATTTGTTTTAAACACAATTTTTAGCTTATTAAAAAATTATAAAGAATTACTGCCTCCTTCACTTCAGTCTAGGTGTTTCTTGGGGACCGGACTTTTTGCAAGGTCTTAACTGACACAGTAAAGGCAGCTCTTCGTCAGCTTCTTGCAACTGTTCAGTATGAGCAACTCTTGGCTGTGTTGTGGCTTTCCTCTTCATGATAAGCCACATGGACTAAAAAGAAAAAAGAAGGGGTGACTCACATGGTGTGAGAGTCTAAAACCCCCATCTGTTTGACTACAATAGCTTTTCTTCCTGTCTGCCAACCAGTGGTTGACATAGCATCCTCTCATCTGCATATCAGCAGTCTGAGGTAAACAGTTTCTTCCACAAGCATCTTCCATCATCATTAATGCAAAATATGCATTAGAAGGTGCAAAGGCATTCTGCCCCCTTGCTCTTGTTTCATTGCAGGCTCGAAAATGAGCTTGTTTATATGGAGAATCACTAAGGTGCCCACATTCCTGACGTGAATGTAAACCTGTTTGAGGAGAGGCAGGGAGACTGCTTTGGATTCAGTTCAACAACAAAAAAATCGTTCTTATATGCTGCTGCAGATATAAAAATATGTGAACTTCCTGGTATGTGAGATCATATGAATTGGAATAGTAAAAAAAAAAAGTTCAAAATAAAACCACAGCTATGTGAAAATCTGCAAGACAAAGATTAAGGATTTTATTACAGTTCAGATGGTGATGGGTGGTCCTGAAGGGGATGGTGTAGGAGCCCTGCATACTTAGGAAATGGACAACCTCTCTAAAACATTCATTTACTTTGTCTGTTATTTCACTTTTTTTCCGTTGTTGTACCACAATTGAGCTCTATTTTTCTTGTGGGTCCAGGATACGCTAGATGAGCTGAAGCTGGTAACTGGAGGAACACTTGCCCAAGTGGGGAACCTGCAGGATTGTTTTCTTCAACAAATTGAACCTGTTCCTCAGTACACTGGTAAGACCTGCAACCAGGAGTTAAAATTTTTCCGTAGCATACCAGTGTAAAGAAGCTAATGTGATGAATATTAAAAATATGGAGATGCTCTATAGACAAGTAATAACAATTCTTTGACTGAATTACAGCCATGATAATTTCCTGTAAAAGTTTTAGAAATAGCTCAGTTTGTAGAGAAAACAGTCACTGCTGCTGGTGCTAAAGCAATGAGTTGTTGTCCTAGTGAAGGTGCCTGTAATGAATAAAAGAGGGTTTTTAGCCTAATGGAAGATGAACTTTTGTGATCTTGATCTGGTTGTGTCAGCTTAGTATTTTAAGTATTCACACTGCAGACAGTAAGTAGTCCTAAATGTGGTACACTGCTGCAGGCCTTATGAAAATAGGTGGATGGATGGAGTAGCAAGACCTATCAATGTACTTATCCACATGGCCAGTATTCATCTTTTGTTGACCACTGAAGTGTCCTGGAGAGTGGAGGAACAAGGTGTGAAGAAGAACACAGGAGACTGCAGAGGGTGTTGGTGCTACAGCTGCAGAGCCTATGGGACCGCATGGGAAAAGCCATTGCAAGGCAGCCGTTAGTCCTGCCTAGGCTTTTGTTACCTGATAGGCTGGAAATCTGCTCCAAAACCAATTCCTTTTCTACCTGTGCTGAGCATTGTGGAGACTGAGCTGGGAACAGGGAGCAAAGGAAGGAGCTGAGGCTACTGGGATTCCTCCAGCTCCTCAGGGACTGGGTGCCATCCCTTGTGATGGGGGAAGGTGGCTCTCTAACCTCTCAACACAGCAAACCTGGGCTAGACTGCCCCATCTGTACCCCTTCCTAGTCTCTGTTGATCTGCCTTTCTGCTGCAGGTGTGAGGGGAAAGAATGGGTTCACAGGGTGACATACTAATATTAATAATGCATATTAGTAATGCAAGCAGCATTGGGGAAAAAAGGTGAGTTCAAGGTTTGAGATAGGATCATGAGAAGTTCTCTCTCACACCCTTTCCTGTCCTCCCTGCCAAACCCAACCCTGCAGCATTGCTACTTTTGATTAGAACAGAGACAAGATAAATACATTTTATATGAGAGCGTCCTGGGTACATTACATGAATGTAGGCATCAGTGGTGTGCAGTGACAACAGAATCTGTTCTGCCGTTTAGCTGTATATTGCACATGCTTCTGTGTTCTTGCTCCTTAACATACATACACCTAGGCAAAAAATACAGTTTTATCATCAAAGGTCTCTCTTTTTCCTTAAATCGACAGGCATCTGTGCACAGAAGGGAAGTGTAATTCAGTGTTTCCTCCTGGAAAAACTCACAGGTCTGTGAGCAAGGTTTCCAGAGTGCAGACTTGCAGCTTTCTCATTTCTAACGTTTTGCTCATTAATCAATAATACAAATGGTAGAAATACAGAGAGATACTGTCTGTCCCTGGCTGCCTCCGCCTGGCTGAGACTCTCAAATTCAATTGCTTATAACCTTCAAGTAGAATTAGTATCATATTAATAATAAAAATAAAACAAGTCACATGAATATATTCAAAGTCTTAATAGTCAAATCCACTAGAGGAAAATATGCAGATGTTCCAACAGCAATATTAACTCAGCTGCCTTGCACTTTGTATGTGCTTGATAATGCCCTTTTACAGGCGCAATATATCAGATAACCACAATTTTGCCTTCAGCCAGAAAAAGGTGGAATGCAAATGCTCAGCTGTATAGGGGTGTGAGGCCTATGTATCTTGGTAAAATCATGTGTTTTCATATTAATTGGAAGATCCCTGGGAGAGCTGAATTAACTGTACATGGCTTTGTGTGCCTGGTCATTGCTCACTGCTGTGGGAACAGCGTTCCCTCTGTGTTCAGTCTGCGAGGCTGAGACACCTAGGCAGTGTAGATGAGAGTATGATGGTCAGACAGAGGTTGAACATGTGTATTTGGATTTTCCCATGTGGCTAGGAAAATGCAGTGCAAGATGCACTGGGTTTGGTAGATGAGATTAGTATGCTGCATGTAATCATCATCACAAAATCACTCGGGTCAGAAGGGATCTCTGGAGCCCATGTAGTTCATAAAGAACTGTTGAACCTGACATAGAGTAAAAAACAACAACAACAAAAACCAAAAAAACCCCAAACTGTGTTACACCAGACAAAAGGTTCTTTTACTCTAACTACTGTTAGAGACAGTACGCCGATAAAGACCCAAGGGCAAGAGAATACGACAGTGGAGTTATAGTGTGATTTTCCTTGACTGCTTTCCTATTTTCCAGCAGCTCATGGTATACAGAGCTCTCAACTCAGAGGTGCAGTCTTTGTTTTGTACTCAGTGTATGTTTCCTTCCATGAATCTGTGCAGTCAGTTTTGAATGATATCTCCTTCTGTTTACTTTGAACCTGCCTCTTCCTAATTCCATGTGCAACTTGTATATCCACCTTCTTAGGTGGAGGATTATAGGCTGATAGGAAACTGTTCTCTTGTCAGCCATCATCCATACTTTAATCATGGCTGGATCTCTGGCCAAGTAACCACAAAGTATTTGAATGACACTTCAGGACTCTGACTTTGCCGGATGGGGGCAACTGGTGTGCTTGAGCCAATAGTGCTGCCAGGAGAGCTAGAAGGAGTATCTATGAGGCATTTCACGGTGGCCTGCAATTACATGAGCTAGTGTTTGTGCGTTTGCCCTGCCTGGGCCAGTTAGCTGTGCAATGAAGCTGGTCACTTGCTCTAAATCCAAGGCTGTGTACTGGAACAGGTTGCCCAGAGAAGTTGCAGATGCTCCATCATTGGAAGTGTTCAAAGTCAGGTTGGATGGGTCTTTGGGCAACCTGACCTAGAGAAAGATGTCCCTGCCATGGCAAGGGGGTTGGACTAGGTGATCTTTAAAGGTCTCTTCCAATCCAAACCATTCTATGATTCTGTATTGCAAGGTCCTGGGAAGAGAAGGACAGGGTAGACCCTGACATGACCTCAGGCTTACAGAGAATAAGCATGTTGAGGGACTTCAGTTCCCTGTTGGACAGTAATTCTTCAGATCTGTCTCTAAATTTAATTATTGCTGTGAAAGCTATTCTGTTACTCAGGTTGTTACGAACTCAGATTATAGAGCTAGGGACTGGCTGAGCTGGGGAGTTGCCTCAGTAGGCTGGGTATGGATAAGAGAGACTATGTGGTAGGACCAAATAACAGAATAATTTCAGGATATACCTTCTGCTTACCTTGCTCCCTCCTGGGAAAAGCCACCCCACAACATACTGTGGACCAACAGCTCCCTGAAGGACCTCTCTGAGTTCTTACCCCTGATCACTGGTCATTCAGCTGCAGGTGGGGTCTACAGTAGGACTTGGCTTTAAACGGAAGAGAAAAAAAAAATGGCTATGGGAAGTCATCTATTTCTGCTCTGCGGTCTAAATTTGCAGACAGGACATGTAGTTCATGGCAGTATAACCTGTTTAGTCCCCCTTAAAGTTTAGCAGTCTGCAAAGCTTAAGTGTACAGAATAGGTCTGGTTTTGATTTAGGTGCTAGCCAACAAACAGCATCTGAAACGTTGAGCATTTGTTGTAGATCTCAATCAATAATACCTAAACCATTCTTTATTTAAAAAAAAAACAGTCAAAACAAGAACAGACCCCAGCATCTGTCCTGACTGCCTGCGTCCCAAGTTCCATTATGGCATTCTGAAATACCCATGATATGAAGTCCTGCTGCCTTCCTCCCAAATAAAAATAAGGCAAGATTGGGACTAGAACAGAGGCGGGTTCTGGAACAGGTGATTCCTGAATCTTTTTAAACTTGTTCAGTGTGTTGATAAGAAAATCTGAAATGATGAGAATGTAGTATATGAGGAGTTAGATGATTCCCACTAGAATGGTTGGAAACAGTTAGATATGCTTTGAAGTACAAAACAATAAGGTAAACACTAAGAAAAGCATTTTTCGTATAAGCTTTCAATACTGACAGAAGTAACATGTGAATAAACCTCCTTGAAGCCATTGGGCATAACATCAAAATATCCTGCCTGGTTAGAATGCAAAAGAGCATCTATTTGTGAAATTTGTTTTGACATACAGTCTTCAAGAAGTAAACAAATAGCTGCTGGAGAGCTACAAACTCAGAAGTGAGCTACAAACAGAAACTGCTGTAAGCTACTGTGTTAAACGTGCTCTCTGCTTCTCCTCTGTCACTGTGTCAAAATTAATGTTTCATTTAACAGATAAGAATCTCATGGGAAGATCTTGGGTTGGTTCTGGTTCTTCCCTATGGCTCCTTACAGATGTAACTTTTGGTCTTGTCTTAGAGGTCTTTAATTTGTACTTTGAACTGGCTTTGGTGTGAATTCGTGGCGTGTTGAGTAGATATTTTGTGAGTCCATACAAACTGCACCCCCCAGAAGCAAACGCAGCCATGAAACATGTACAGTGTGATGAGCTGCCTTTTGGAAGAAAAGCCAAATGTCTGTCACAGGTATTAAAAGTGCTGTTTTAATCAGAGCAGGCACTCTTGATGCATGGTCAGAGCTGCGCAGTGACCTTGCTCAGAATGCTGGGTAACTTCGCTTTGAAAAGTGAGTAGGAATTGTTTGTGGTAATATGGAATACACTTACGGAGGGTGACTTCCCATTGTGTGCACAGATACTTCATGCCTCTGCCTTGCCCTGCTGCCCCAAACAGGTTATCACAAAAACACAGTCCTGAAATCCTAAGGTTTCACTTACGATTGCTGGCTTCAGGCCTGAGGGGAACCGGTAACACTAGTGGCATTAGTTGCCAGTGTTAGGTCTTATTTCAGTGTCAAGGCTCTCTAGTAATGTTAGAAAAATCACAGACTGCTTTTCTTTCTATGGGGACATTTTATGCTTTGCCTGTTTTTGTGATATACAGTGGAATTCATTCCAGAAAAGCCTTGAGTTCATGCAAATCACTCTAAAAATTGGAAGTGGATACTGTGTTTGCTCTAAAGATTCCTACAAGGCTTAAGTAGCAGTAATGTCTGTCCTCCTTGGCTCTTCACAGTGTTTCCATCTTGTATCTCAGAAATTATTATGGTAAATGAAGAAGAGTTATGTGTATTGTGCACTCCTTTTCATTGCTGTTTCCTTGCAGGTGATTTTAATAGGCAGCTGATGGGTCAGATGATGCAGATGAACCAAATACTGGGAGATGTGAAAGACCTTCTCAGACAACAGGTACTGTATAAAGGCTTCAGTGTGAAATACCCCAAGCTTGCCACTTTTGATAGAGTCAGGACAGAATTCGCATAAGCAATAAGCTCCTGTGTGGAGTTCATTGCCTCAGAGGCATGACACAGTAGAGAAAAAATAACCATATGGATCCTGGTGCCCTGTGCTCACTATGGAGGATCACTGAATGTGGGAGTGTAGGGGACTTGCTTATTCAGATCCAGAAAATCTAGTGTCTTAAGTGGAGAGGAACTAGAGTAGCCATCCTAGCCCACTGATAGATAGAGGTAGGCTATTGTACACAACTGAAATTAGATTTGTTCCGCTATCTGGTGGGTGTCAGAACTGAAATTGCTGATGTTGCATGCCTTTAGTTAAGCATGTCATTCTTAAAGGTCCTGTTAATGAAGGCTGAACTGGAATACAAATATCACTGTCCTCAATTTTATGGAGTACAGAGAGCATCTCATTTCGAGATAGAGTACCTATGTTGTGTGGTTTGAGTGGCATCTTGGCGAAAAATGATAATGGTTCTTCTGACAGCCAGGTGCAAACTGGAGCTGCCTGTATCCAAATAATGTTTATTCTCTATATCCTCAAGGTCAAAGAAACAACTTTTCTGAGAAATACCATAGCTGAGTGCCAAGCATGTGGTAAGTATTCCTGTTATTGCCTGTAAAAGGCAACCAGATGAGATGTACAGTTGTTTTAAAACTAGTATTGATTGCATCAGCTTATGTGGTTTCTAAGAAGTACTTTTTTAAAAATACTGTGTCCAAATTTCTAGATTTAAAATAGATTTTCATTAGAGAAAAAGCTTTTAGTTTCCATAGACCTGACAAACACCTATTGAGGGATAAAACCCCACCGAACCACGCAGTACCATTCACCCTGGACTGTCAGTTCTCACTCTGCCACAAAGCTGTGCCACATGTTCCTGGGGAGGGACACATTGCCTGCCAGGTATCTCATGAACAATCGTAGTAGGACAAGGGAGGAATCATGTTCTATTCTAGCTGGTATTGTCAGTCTGAGGAAGATCCTATGCAGTCCACCTGAAAGCTGTCTGATTCTGAGTAGGCAGTCACTAGTTAACAGTGGTAAGACCCCAAAGGTGGTCTCCATCTTTTCGCTAAATGGAAGAGATAAATGCTTTCCCAAATGCCACTGCATGGCCCTCCTACACAACTGATAGTCAGGACACACGTGCACTCAGTATAAAAACCAAAATACTCCCTCACTGGGTGGGGCAAAAGGCCTTAAACTCATCAGGCCTTTTAGTTCATTTCTTCTTCCAGTCTGTCAGCCTCATCAAAATTCAAGTTGAGCTCCAGCCAGGTTAACCTTTATGTGTAAGTGCCAAAGAAAAAGTCTTTAAATCCTGCATGTATCAGTACCAAGGTTCAGCACCTGCCAGAGTCTCAGAAAATCTTGCTTTTCCCCAGGGCTGGTCTGTGCACATAAGCCAGTGTACTTGCATGTCCTGCTGCATGTTCATGGGCTGCCAGCTGCTGCTTCTTTATTCCTCTTATTTGTAGACTGTCAGATACACTTTTGCAAAACCATGGCACTGTTCTTCTTATGAAGTGGTAGTGTTGCCGATTTAGCCAGAGAAATGGCTTGTACCATCACACTTGAGTCCCTTGAGCCATCTGAGGTCACTGGCTTTAAGAGTTTCCTCCCCTGGCCAGCAGCAGATCTGTGCTGGGACCAACCTAGCAGGAGGGCTCCCATCTGTAGCCAGGAGAAGCACGTGTATCTAACAAAACAGCCTTAATTTCCCCTGTCTGGGGACACAGCAAGCTGCTGGGCCGTTCCCAGCATGGAGTCTCTTCAGCCACAGCACAGCTGGTTTTAGCACAGTGCAGAAACATGAAGCCCCTGCTGCGCAGCGTCTTGGGGATCTCTTCAGAGTGCTTGCCAGCTGAAAGCCGTGATGGATGTTTCTTTCAATCGCTGAAACTGTTGTTCTTTCTGCATTAAAGGTTTGGGAATTGTGAATTTTCCAACTCAGCTTCCTAGGCGCAGTAAACCCAAATGTGAAGTTAATTCCTGCTTCAGGGGAGTCAGGTGTGTGGAGACAGCAGAGGGATTTCAGTGCGGCCCCTGCCCTGAAGGGTTCACGGGAAATGGAGTTACCTGCTCAGATATTGATGAGGTAAAATAGTGACTTTCACTGAATTAAAAAAAAAAAAAAGGAGGGGGGGGAGCTAAAAAGTAACTGTTTCATACATATCAGTGGGTTGCTGATGCTTGCTGTCTTCAGCATTTGCTGACTGCTTGCACAGTGAGTATTAATTCATTCTGACTTGATTCTACCTCCGTATTTTGCTGTTGCTGCAACTTTGTGGAGGTTATACGTGTGAAAACTTGAAATAACCTGCTGAGTTGAAGTCACTTAAAGGAGTTTAATGTTTGGAAAAAAACCCCAAACCAACTAAAAACATACTTTTGATGTAGTTGTTTCTATTCCACAAGAAGATGCAGTAGCTTCTGTTGCAGGCTGCAGAAGCTCTTCCTGTCAATGTAGGCTCTGTTTCTTTAAATTGTAGTGCTCCTGAACCAGCCTTGGAGACCAAAGTCTTCTCTTCAACCCAAACTGGATCCATGTTTTCAGCCTTACCTTAAAAGTCTATGAAAGAAAATAAACATTTATTGTTATTGTTCCTTTGGCTTCTTTATGTTTGTGTTGAAAGCTGATAATGTTGACTTAAGTCTATTTTTTTTTTTCTTGTGCTATGTGTTAGAAATTCAGAGCTTGCTTGTATTGAGGACTGAGTTAATAAATTTACAATATCTTAAATGATTAAATAAAACCTGTGTTAATTGGAATGTGACACTTACTCGGAACACAAACAACAAAACCACCTGCAGCTTCACCGCATTTTTCTGTGTGATGATTTTTGCCATTACTCTCTAGTGATTTTTTTTGGAAAAGCACTGGGATGCAGTAGACCAGGGAAGCAGGAGAATTAGGTCATTGACTGTGCCTGTGGATAACACAGTACTACCAATGTACCTTCCTAATGATGTAAAGCAGCAAAAGCAATTCCTTTTTTTTCCTTCCTAGGCAACAGATGTGCTTTGACTGCGCTTTTGGTTTATTCCGTCCTCTAGGCCATCAGCAGAGAGGATGCAATGTGCCCAACTTATATCTGTTTGTGAAAAATACTGAGGAGAGAAAGTGGGTTGAGTGTGGCAGTTTCCTGAGTTGTAGGCAATGTGTTTTTGTTTTGCCTTACGTGGCATGGACTGTGTCTGCTGCAACAGAAGGTGCAAAAAATGAAGGTGAAGCTCTGAAATGTGAATGCAAGAGGTGAAGCTGAGACAGCTGTGGTGCAAGTTTCATGCCACAGACAACCAGGGTGCAAGACTCAAGCCAGCTTAGGTGGAACCCATCAGTATGGATGGCTTCCAGCTCCAGAGCCATGCCCAGACTGAGGCAGAGCATGGCAATAATCTCCTCCATGTCCTTTTCAGGGTTGGAGCAACTCTACCCATGACAGCAGTGGTGGGAAAACAAACTGAGACTGGTCTGTAATGGCCTGACATTAACATGGTTTTCTGTGAGCAGTCAGGCTCTGCCATAGTAGCTTGACGTGCCTTCACGTTCCTGCCACCACTCCACATGGCAGACCTGATCTCACATGAGAAACAGCGAGGAAATTTTCCCAAAACAGTGTCATAGAGATCTAGTCTTGCTTATATGAGGTCTTTATGTAGACACTGCTACTAAAATGCCACCTAGTCTGGTGCAGTTTTGTTCACCAGCTGGATTTTCACTTGTGGTCGCGCAGGGGGGAAAAAAAGAGATAATATATGGCAATAGTTTTTCATTGTCTAATAAGAGGGGATGTGTCATATTATTTGTTTTCCCGAATTAGCTGAGACTGAGAAGGAAAGTAACTTCTGGGTTTTTTTGAAAGTTCTTTAGGAATCTCTTCTGGGAGAGCACCTTTCTACTGAATAAACTATTTCTTTACTTCCTAATAACTGGCATTTAAAAAGAAGTTCATGTACAAATTCTGATAAAGACATATCTAGAAGCTTCCTCACTGAGAGCTGCCGTCATCTCTTCTGAGGCTGTTAGTGTCTCTGCAGTATGCTCCGTTATTCATTACCAGTTTGAAGACATTACGTTCATATGCTGATGCCCTGTATCTCGGGAACTGGAGCTCTGCTCTGTCTAAGGTGTAATTTGAGTGCCCTCTGCTGCCTACAATAAAAAATCCACAGTAAACAAGGAGCACAAAATGTCTGTCCTAGGTTTTACGTTTTCCTTATGCTAGTTGTGGACCTACTTCTAACAAATCTTTCCATCAAACGTGCATTGATATTAAACATACCTTTTCTTGCTCCCTTGTATGTGTGTTTGGTTACAAGTTGTATGTTTGTTGTAGGTGGATATGTGGGCTTGTTCTCCATCTTACAGATGTGATACTTTTAGCAATAGAGGGGGGAAAAAAGAGCATATTTAAAAAACTCTTTTATATGTCTTTCTCATGTTTCTTATTTATTGTTGTCTTTGAGCCGTATGCAGCGTGATGGCATGTTGATGTTTTCAGTACCCTTACAAATACTACCTAGCGGCTAGTGTTGATGTTGGAGAGGCAGCAATGCAGGATGTGGTTCCCAAACTGGCACCCACAAGGCCAGTGAAATGGGTCACAGCTGTTCTGTAAAACCGCATGAGGCAATGACGTGAATGGTGCCTTCAGGCCAAGGGTGATGCTGTGGGCATGTGGTGTTCTGGGAGAAGTGCTGAGGGTTGTCTGTGGGTCCGATCTAGAGCTGTGTGGGTGCCACTGACACATCCCTGCTCATCTGGCTCATGTTTGCATTACTTCTGGGTATGCGATTTGGCCACATATAAATGAAGGAAAATGCTGCTGCCTCTTCTGTGTGTACAAAACAGAAGTTCAGGACCATTCGGTGGGTTGGAGTCACACGACTTTCCTGATATTGTGGTCTGGACCCTTTGAGGGTGCTCTCAGCCTCTGAGCAAGCTGAACCTGCCCAGCAAAAGGAAGGACTGGGGATCAGAGCTTAAGGCATCAACTACAGGCTATAATGGAAGATTTCAAACATTTCTTAAATTACAGAGATAGCTGAAGACCTGCTGGGGTCAGAAATACCTGCAGAAACTGTTTCTTCTGTAAGCTAGCTCTGAAGAGAAGACATAGAGACATTGCATGTAGCATTGCCTTTGACTGAGAGGTCTGTGCACATAGTCAGAGTCTGGATGTTACTGAAGCACGAACATGTGCTTGGTTCATTTTTTTCTTTGCAGTGTCGTTACAACCCTTGCTTCCCTGGAGTGCGATGTGTGAACACTGCTCCGGGTTTCCGATGTGAGACCTGTCCCCCAGGATATACAGGACAAACTGTGCAAGGGATAGGACTCAGCTATGCCAAGAGCAATAAGCAGGTGAGTGACAGCATCCGTGCAGCAACTGCCATTGCAAGATACTGGTTTATATCAATGGGTCAGTATCGCATTTTTTTTATACTTCAGTCATTCCATAATTGCCTTGTGCAGTTAGCCAGAGCTCAGAGTCTTTAAATTAGAAGATCTGAGTTGTGTTTGCTTGGCTTTAATGGGGGTCTTAACAGTCTAATACTGGGGACTGGTATGGAGACGCAAAAAAATGTCGTTATTTTCATATGTATCTCTGATAGTTTTAAAGGGTGATCTCTTGATTTCTGTAAACTGGCTTTGAACTAGGAAGAGTACAATAGAAAGGGCCTATTTTACTATCATTGTTTGCATGTTCCTGTAGCGCCGTGCAAGGGGAACATAGTTCTTGTATAAACTGTTGTGGGTGAATCAGAAGCCTATCCTAAGGTTGGAATTTTCTGTATCACAGTGTCTCTTCAGGGTTTATATGTGTCTGGAGATCCACAGGAAAGTTAGCCTATGGTAAT
Organism: Cariama cristata; assembly: GCF_000690535.1. Classification (NCBI taxonomy): domain Eukaryota; kingdom Metazoa; phylum Chordata; class Aves; order Cariamiformes; family Cariamidae; genus Cariama; species Cariama cristata. Next base: position 21,163 of record NW_009620245.1, read on the forward strand.
GTCTGTGCCATTCTGAGACCAGTTTCAGGAGAGGCTATGACTCTTCTAGACTTAAACTTTAGTGGTTTTTCTTCAGACTTGGATCTTAGATTGACACTGTTTTTATTACATGTTGATTTGTTTTATTGCTAGGTCTGCTTAGATATTGACGAATGTCAAAATGGTGGACTTGGACTCTGCGTTCCGAATTCCCATTGCATAAACACTTTGGTAAGCACCTTTTCATTTGTGGCTTTAAAAAATTATTTTAAAATTCAGTGATGCTAGGATTGGATTTGTGGATCTCATTGAAGAGCTGAGTAATACCATTTGTTTGTTGGCTTCATCTAAACCAAAGAATCCTTTGATCTTTTCCTGACTAATAATAAAAAAAATAATACTTGATTTATCATTAACATGTCCATCTGAACTGCATCCTTATCACTTTCCCTGAGGAATAGCAGGAACTCTTCTCTCCACATAATCCAGTTCTGTGTGTTTATGAGTGTGTTATTGCAAGGAACCTCCTTTGAAAGATTAAACATTTGCTTCCCCTCATGTCTTCCCACCTGGGAACTGTTGCACTAAGCTGTTCCACTGGGTGCTCTTTTATTAGAAGTAACGTCTTCACTTCGTTAGGGTATTTATACAGTACCAGATATCCGTCTAAATAAGTACAGAGTGGAGGAGGGCTGCAATTGGTATAACACTTTTAATACCCATAGATATTAAATCCAGGAGAGCAAGCATAGCAGAAGCAGAAATGGTTTGAAAGATGTTAGGATTCAATAGAAGAGGTGTACAACCGTTTTAATTCTGTGAAGCAAGCTGGACCTTTCACTTAGAATCACAGAATCATAGAATCATTTAGGTTGGAAAAGACCCTTAAGATCATAAAATCCAGCCGTTTACCTAATACTGCCAAGTCTGCCACTAAACCATGTCCCTAAGCAATAGATCTACATGCCTTTTAAATACCTTCAGGGATGGTGACTCAACTACTTCCCTGAGAAGCCTGTTCCAATGCTTGACAACCCTTTCAATGAAGAAATGTTTCCTAATACTCAATCTAAACCTCCCCTGGCGCAACTTGAAGCCATTTCCTCTCGTCCTATGTCCTATTGCGCGTTACTTGGGAGAAGAGACCAACCCCCACCTCGCTACAACCTCCTTTCAGGTAGTTGTAGAGGGCAATCAGGTCTCCCCTCAGCCTCCTCTTCTCCAGACTAAACAACCCCAGCTCCCTCAGCCACTCCTCATAAGACAGGCCCTTCAGCTTTGTTGCCCTTCTCTGGACACGCTCCAGCACCTCAATGTCCTTCTTGTAGTGAGGGGCCCAAAACTGAACACAGTATTTGAGGTGCGGCCTCACCAGTGCAGAGTACAAAGGGATGATCACTTCCCTGGTCCTGCTGGCCACACTATTTCTATTACAGGCCAGGATGCTGTTGGCCGTTTTGGCCACCTGGGCACACTGCTGGCTTATGTTCAGCCGGCTGTCGACCAACAACCCCAGGTCTTTCTCTGCCAGGCAGCTTTCCAGCCACTCATCCCCAAGCCTGTAGCGTTGCATGGGGTTGTTGTGACCCAAGTGCAGGACCCGGCACTTGGCCTTGTTGAACCTCATACAGTTGGTCTCAGCCCATCAATCCAGACTGTCCAGATGCTTCTGTAACGCCTTCCTACCCTCAAGCAGATCAACACTCCCACCCAGCTTGGTGTCATCTGCAAACTGAGTGAGGGTGCACTTGATCCCCTTGTCCAGATCATTGATAAAGCTATTAAACAGAACTGGCCCAAATACTGGGCCCCGGGGAACACCACTTGTGACCAACCGCCAACTGGATTTAACTCCATTCACCACCACTCCTTGGGCCCAGCCATCCAGCCAGTTTTTTACCCAGCAAAGAATATGCCCATCCAAGCCATGAGCAGCCTGTGTCTCCAGGAGAATGCTGTGGGAAATGGTGTCAAAGGCTTTACTAAAGTCCAGGTAAACAACACCCACAACCTTTGTCTCATCCACTAAGTGGGTGACCTTGTTGTAGAAGGCAATCAGGTTAGTCAAGCAGAACCTGCCTTTCATAAACCATGCTGACTGGCCCTGATCACCTCGTTGTCCTGTACGTGCCACCTAGGCCACTGTCAAGTACTGTTCTGCTATAGCTGGCTGCACAGAGCAGGCTTTCTCCATAACAAGAGAAAAGTTAAAAGCATCCTATAGAGGTAAAGGTGGTCCTTTGTGCAGCCAGTTGAGCCTACCAGTAGTGTTCGAAGTGGTGTGCTTTCCTTCTGAATAACCATGTTTTTCTAGGGCTGAGTTCACTGTTCAATATGTTTCTTTTTTTTTTTTTTTTTTTTCTGTAATATCTAAAACCTTTCTGTCACATGTATCTTATTGAATGACTAGACATGACTTGTCCTCTTCCGGAGGCCATCAGGCCCTGTTTGCAGAGGGCAACAAGTGGCCTGCCATCTGTCAAAACAGAGCAGTGTGGGTTTTTTACTCCTGTCTCCCTTTAGAAATAGTTTGGTCTGGAAGTGCTGCCTTAAAGGCAATTTTAGTGCGTACCAGGGCTTGATATAGAACAGAATATACTGAGCAAATTCAGCAGACTCCAGTAGATCTTACCTACGCATCTATTAGGAGAAAGTGCACAAGCTGATATGGTTTATATAGGCCATACCATTTGCATAGCCCAGTGATTATTTTACTCTTCAGTCATCTGTATATCTTCATCTTTCATCAGCCTGAAAGTATACAGACAACACAGAGTTAAAATTCAGAATGAAGCTGGGAACAGAGGAAAAAATAATGCTCAACTGCTTAGTAAATGTATCTCTATATCATGGTGGACTGGGACAATCCTGACAGTTCCTGCAACAGGCTTTGTATGGGAAGAGTGAAGTTGCATGAAGTGCCTCAGCTTCACAAAGGGATGGATGCACAAGTTGTCAGAGATCTGCCTGTTTCTGTTCCTTGACATGTCAAAAATAATTATTCTCTGTAAGGAAAAAAGATTTTTTTTCAGTTAATTTTTATGTCATAGGTTACAAATCTACAAGTATGAAAGTTAGAGACAAAAACCACATTAGATGCCTAAAGAAGACCCCTTCTTATCAGCATTTACCCGTTTATATCTCATTTTGTCCCAACACACACTGAGATTCCTTGGCTTAGCTCCTTTGGGTTTGTTTACACAAGAGAGTGGCACGAATATAACATATGTGTGTATGCATCTAGGTAAACCACTGCAAAATGTTACATGAATGTTCTTATTGCAGCGTAAATGAGGATGACTGTGTCTTCAATTCCTGAATTCTTTTCTGAATAACAAGATTTAGCTCAAATTGGCTTAAAAACACTTAAGTTAAAAAGAAATGAGGCAAAACCATGATAAACTGTCTCTCTTTGATTAAAAGCTGTGTCCAGTTGAGTTTATCTAAACTGATGAGTCTGCTTTACACTCAAGTAAGAGCATCCAATCTGATTATGCAGGTGCTACTTAGAATTTTACCAAAGTTTTGGCCACCTGGAAGCAGCTCAGAGTGATGCTGGCAGGGACAAGTCCTCATGAAGAAGCTTTTGCTGCTACATGACCTTTCTCTGGCTTAACAAAAGACTGGTCTAGACAGGCGAGAGTGGAGCGTGTTTTCCAGTGTGCACTATGGAAGCCAAACCTGCATTTCACTTAGAAAATAAAGGTTGTTCACAGTGCAGGAGGCTTCAATGCATGAAAAACTACACTTGGCACAGCATAAGCAGTGTAACATGAATCTTGCTCACATGCTTGCTTTAAAAGAAAAAGACGTCCCATTAAAAGGCTGGCTAGTAACTTTTTGTTCTAACAGGGGTCTTACCACTGTGGCCAGTGCAAACCAGGATATACAGGAGACCAAACTAGGGGATGCCAGGCTGAGAGGAACTGCAGAATTCGAGCCCTCAATCCATGCAGTGTCCATGCCCGTTGTATTCAGGAGAGGAGAGGAGAGGTGACATGTCTTGTAAGTTCATAAATTCATGCATTTGTACAGTGAAAAATAACCTTTTTTAGGCTGGAACTGATAAAGTCTTTGTGGTCATTTTATACAGTTGGGTGTTTTAACCAGATTATGGCACACTAGCCCAGACCACCTACGAAAATAATCGGGCTGAGTCTATTTTGCAATTGTTTTCTTCCTGCAGCACGTCTGTAAGGCAGCCATACTCGTGTACCATATTTACTGTGTCTATATTATTAGTTCTTTTGGGAATGGCTTTTATAGACTTTCTATAGTCTCCTCAGAAAGGACTGTCAAGTGTCACTCTACAGAAGACATCACAAGGACAAATTCCTCTCCTGGTGCGCAGCTACATAGCTGTGAGTAGGAATCCTCCCTGCATACCCAACATGCCTGTATCTGCCTGCTGATAGAGGTGGTATTTTTCCAAGTGAGATCACAGATTCTAGGCACAGGTAGGCTGTACTGTGCTTTCTAGCTGTGGGAGCAGAGGAGCACCAAGTGGCATATGAACTTTGATTATAAGAGTCTAACTGAAGTGTATTACTTAGTTTTTCCAGCTTGCAAGGGGAAGCAAGAGACTAATCCTGTGTCCTAAACTTGGATGTAGTGCATGCTTCTGCTGGCACTTGCTTTGGTCTCATTTTTAAGTACATCTACTTCCAAGAAGAAGAATCTAGGATATTTTAAGTCCATACTGTAAAGGGAAGATGCCTATATACTTGTGTTATGCAAGTCCTCATTTTAAGAGGAGGCCTGAGTTTGACATGCAGTTCTATGCATGTATCTTCAGTTACAACACAAATTAGGCATTGGTTTGAAACAATACCAATTGAATTGGCTAGGAGAAACTTGTGTGCAGATGCACTTGGTTTGCTGATGCAAACTTAGTAACTGTCAGCGCAGTTTTCTCTTAAAACTTCCTCTAGTTGCAGATGTATTCTTAAGATACTGAACAAAACAGTCATCCCATCTAACCATGGGCCCCTTGCTGAGATGCTAGCTGGATATTCTGCCTAGGTCTCCTCTTTTCTTTTTTTCCATCTGCAGGTGAGGAACCAAAATTGATTCCTGACCAGTGTCTAAAAAAAAAATATCTATAGCTCCCTCTGAAATCATTAGGTGTTGCAGGCACACATTCCATTTAACATCAAGTCTTAGCTCTTTCTAGCTGTGCCTGAATACAGAGAGCTTGAAACAAAGATTTTCTTTCCACATTGTGAGATGCTGAAGTGTACTTCATTGTACTTCAGCATCTGTCCATGCCTTCTGTGTGTTGGTTTTGTCAAGATTGATACAGGGGTTTCCCTCTTGAATATTGCTACAGTGACTCATTAACCTTTTGGTAGTACTACCATGTTGTTTTGTTGGTAGTGTGGCATTGGCTGGGCTGGTGATGGTTATACTTGTGGAAAAGATGTTGACATTGACGGCTACCCTAACGAAGAACTCTCATGCTCTGCTGAAAACTGCAGAAAGGTAAGAAATTATTCCTTAATCCTGTACTAATTCAGAACATGAAGGGGTGAAGAGGAAGAGTGGAAGAAGCATGACTAGATGTATTAATCTTTTTTCAAGTTATTGAATTCCTCTGGATAAATTGTATTTAATTTGATTAATTGAATAATTAAAACAACAATAGAAAAAGTAATTCAAATTATGAAGGCATCCAGTTTACCCATAGAACATCAGACAGGTCTCATTTTTTGTCTAGGACAATTGCAGATTTGTCCCAAACTCTGGACAAGAAGATGCCGATGGTGATGGGATTGGAGATGCCTGTGATGACGATGCAGATGGAGATGGCATTCCCAATGAGCAGGTGCTGTGTATAGATCAGGGTGCAGGGGTTCTGTGTGAACAGAAGTATTTCACGTTACTGCACTAGGCGGTGATTTTGAAATCTGGCTCACTACTATTTGTCAGAGAGTATCCCATAGCAATCCCTGTCAGCAGCTCTTTACATCCTGCCTTTTTCTTTTATATAATGCTCACTATTATGAGACCTAAAAACCCCAGGCTGACTCACCCAGCCTTAAATCCCACCAGTGTATGCTCCATTATTATATTTTAGCATTGAATTCTAGAGCTTTTTGTATACAGAACTTACATCCTTCTGTCACGCTGCCCCACAGGATGGCCTTCAGGAACATTACTTGCATTAGCATCTTTCTTTTTAAAGAGTGGATTGACCTGACATCACATTCCATGAGGGATCCAAAACCCACGTAAATTAATGAGTGTCTTGCCAATAACCTGAAAAAGCTTTGAATCATGTTCTCAAAGCGAAAGACGTTTCCATGGGGGTACACTACTGCAGAACATATCAGAGAATAAATTCAGACTGTAAAAGCCCTTTCGTGTTCCTCCTGTATCCTGACATGCCCACTGTTGTTCTACATTAAGATCCTCCTGTGGTATTGCTTAACGCACTTCCAAGGAAGACAAGAACACTCTGTCCAGACAGAGTACAAACATTGATGTGGAGCTAGGGCAGACGAGCAATCACAGAAGGTCTGTCTCAGGCTGTTTTGCCACAGAGGCCAACCTTAAATTCTGATATCTTGAAGCAACTGGTTTTATTAATGTTCTGTAAGGAAAGATGTTAAATCCTCCTTCAACTGTGAATCTATATGCAGGTTCAGCACCTTCTCAGTCAAGTAACTTCTGTATTGTTGATAAGCTCTGTTCTGCCTCCATGTGTCCAAGAGGATGAGGTCATGGGTGTGCTAGATGGGAGAGGAAGATTTATACTGCTTTGAAGTAAAGTTTTTGCCCCATATCTCCTAATGGTCTTAGAGAGTCAGTAGCAGCTTGGCTGACCAAGAAAAAAAAAAAAAGGCTTCTAACTTTCGCATCAAGAAGTCCTGTGTTTCCAAGTGTTTCAGCTTTGGTTTGAGTCTCTACCAGAAGGGGGCAACGGCCTTTCACTCAGAGCATGTACAAACCTTGTCAGGGTCTCTGAACTGCAGCTTTTAAGAAGGACCATGTAAGGAAGCCAGGGCACCAAAACAGGTGACTCACCATGGACGCATCCAAAATGAGAATCAGAAGGCAAAGTTATAAATAAAGCCTTATGATGCTGAGTGTTTATATTTAGGCTTCCCATCATGTGGTTCAAAGCAGAGCTTTGAGGGAGCCAGTGAAATCTGATCCAGAGCTAATATTCACGTAAAATGTTGAACTGCTCACAGTAATCATTTTTTGTGAAAGTGTAAATAAATACAAGAGCTATATAAATCCACTAAAGTGTTCAGTTCATGTCTGATTTGGACCTGTGTCTCTTGCAGGATAACTGTGTCTTGGCTCCTAATGTTAACCAGAGAAATGTCGACCAAGATATCTTTGGAGATGCATGTGACAACTGCCGCAATGTCCTGAATAATGACCAGAGGGACACAGATAGTGATGGGAAAGGAGATGCTTGTGATGATGACATGGATGGAGATGGTTTGTAATTCTTCACCTCCAGCTTCTCTGACGTTCTTGGAACTTGGCCAGAATGTGCAGTGTGTTAGGAGATTTCCTGTCACCAGCTGCTCAGTGTCATGTAACACGTTGTCTTCTTCATGAAACCTGTGTTTGGACACCTTTTCATTTAGATTAATGTATATCTTTTACTCTCCATCGTAAGCACTGAACACTGTAACAGATAAACCAAGCCATGTTTAATGTATAAGTTAAGGTTGTCGGTCATTCAGTAGTTCCTTAAAGGTGCAAACATGTCCCAGAGTACCCAGTTGCTTCCTGTCCCAGATGCCCAAGAGCTACATAATGTATTATTTTCATTACTGTAGGAGGCTTGAAAGAAGTGAAAAAATCACAACCCTTCAAATGTAACAATGAAGATGAAATGTCCCATCCTGTAAGCTGTGATACAGGAACAGGATAGAATGAATTGTGTGTCATTAATGAAGGGGGGGGGGCGGCATTGAAAGCTGTTCTTTAGCAAGATGTTTCTAACTTCTATTAAATCAATGGATGCACACATAAGAAATATTTGCTGTGCAGGCATGTAATATTGTTGCAAGATTAAGTAGTTACTGAAAAGGAATAGTGTCTTTACTGTTCTTGATGTTTATGTTGTCCAGTATCAAATACGGGAATTGTTTTTAACTAACATCCGATCTATTTTTCACTAGGTATTAAGAACCTTTTGGATAATTGTCAGAGGATCCCCAATGAAGACCAGGAGGACAAAGATAACGATGGTGTTGGTGATGTCTGTGATAGCTGCCCTACAATCAGCAACCCAAACCAGGTTAGCAGGCAGAAGGAAAAAAATATCCTTATATAGGGAGAGGGACTGCTGAGACCCAAAAAGATGCAAGAGAATGAGGCAGCCCATGCAGCCACAGTGTTTATCTTTTAACAGTGGGTATTCAGGAAAGTTTTATGGAGCTTCAAACTCTCCTGACATGGGAAAAGGGAAGCCACTAGATGTATTCTCATAGTTTGGGATGTTGTTAGCACCTCTGCCCTGCCAGTGTCTTTTACTGTCATGCTCTAAAATGCAGGTATGCTCCAGTCCCATGGAGTCCAATGCCAGACTCCTCACAGTGGTGTGATTTAGTTGCACTTGGTATTTCTTTAATTAAGACAAAATCCTGGTGTCCTTATATAGCAAAACTTTCACTGCTCCTACATGAGAAGGCAGTGAGACTTTTCATATGTTTTGAATTCTGATTTAGCTCCTTGTGAGTAACAAAAAATGCTGGAAACTGTAGAGAAACATGGTAGATTTTTAAGACTGCTTAAAAAATCAACCTTGGTTAGAAATGAGAGAGACTTATTTCCAGTAGTAGAGGAATCTTGCTTGAACTGCTCCAATCAAATTTAACTCTGTTTTTCATTGTCTGTTTTTTTTTTCTTTAATAAAAGTTTTTGGTTAGATAGATGATGCAAACAAGAAAATACGTTGTATAAAACAAAATGCTTTTTCTGTGCTTTTATTTGGATTGTATTTGATTTGGTTGTGTTTTGGTTTAATGCTGCTATTTTAATAGATACTCTTAGCAGCTGATACTGGAACTTTCTGTGTTTCCTTTTGCAGTCGGATGTTGACAATGACCTGGTTGGAGATTCCTGCGATACCAATCAGGACAGGTATGCTGTGTTGTGGCTTGTAACAGCAGCAGGGAAGTGGAAGAGGCTGGTCTTGAGCTGAAGCATGCTTCTGATTACTGGAGAGCTGTAATCCCTCAGACTAGCGGGGATTTAATTCCAGTACCTCCTCAAAGAGTTGTTATTCCAAAAACAATGTTATGATTTATCAGCCTTGTTGGTTCACTCCTCTGTAGCAGTAGAGTTATGGAGCCTTTCACCTTTAGCACCATGTTCACACAGGCTTTCTGTGAGTTCCTGTGAAAGTGACACTCAGAGCAGTTCTCTGGCTCTAAAACCCAGAGCACTGCACAGAGCTTCTTAGTGAGGTAACATCTTTTTTCTTGTCTTTATTTTTCATTCCTCTTTTCTTTCTTTTTTCCTTTAGCAGAGATTTCACAGTTAAGGGCTCTATGTTTTTCTGCAAGGACCTAGTGTTTCGGAAACAGCATTTTGTTATGAAGTGTAAAACATTTGCAGATAAACCCCCTTTGCTTTAGCGCATCAAGTGCCTCTCTGTGTGGCAGGCTTAGAGTGGCAAGACTCCTCTCTATGGCTTTTACATGCCCTGAGCATTCAGGGAAGCAAGTCCCATGACAAACTGCTAACGCCTGGCTGGAAGCAGCTTCTGCATAACCAGCTTTGGGGGTGGCAAGCCCTCCTCTGTGCTCTTCACTTAAAGCAAGAGGAAAGGGAAGTGATAAATTCTGTGCTGGCATAGCATTTCACCAGCCGCAGACGGCTGCAGGGTCTCCCCCCAGGGCCGTTGGTGGGTGCTGCTGTCTGGGATGGTAAGTGCAGGGAGCCCCCACTCCCGCCTCTGCAGGGAGTGTTCCCAGTCTCAGGCCAGTAGCTGCCAAGGCCCCCAACTGGGAGCTGTTTTACTCTTAAGCAGATATGGCCTTGTTTTTTCCCCCATTATAAAAAAGGATATGTTTTCTTTTTTTCCTCATACCTAACTAATGCGTATGAAGAATTTCCTGGTAGAAATGGTGTAGCTGTGCCTGAGGTTAACCTTGCAATAGATATATGTGCATTGTCCTCACTGCATTTTTTCTCCAGAATGTGCAAACGTTAGTTGCTCTGACCTAAAAGTAAAGCACGTTTCTTAAGCAGGGATAGGTAGGTGGGAATATGCATAGCTATAAGCTGCAGCACTGCCTTAATTTGGCTGCATGTCAGCTTTGCTCTGCCTGTGCTAGGCAAAAAGCTACTGAGGGGAAACATGCCTGCTTATCACCCCAAACGATTTTGTTTATGGTGTGTGTACAACACACACCTGACTTCAGGCTGTTTTTTTGCACAGATGCACTTAACTGTTGGCATGGAGAAACAACACAGCCACCCCATAACTTTCCAAACCCCTTTCTATAGTCTGTGTCCCTGTTCCTGGTGACTCTTCACTGTAACCAGCTGATGCATGGGCTGGAGGGGTGCTTGGGGGCTAGACTTTCTCCTCTATTTCTTACTGTGCGGCTCCCCTGCGGGACCATAATGTAACAAAACTTGCTATGCAGGAGGGTGAATGGTGCTTGTTTTTAAACAAGTCTGATTTCAGGTGCTTATGCAGACTCTCCCATAAATTTTCATTCACACTCACACCTGCACATTCATGAGCACCAAGACACTTGCGGACGACATGTGTGACAAGGGACACCAGCTGTTGAGCTTTTGCTGTCTCCTGGGCGCCTTTTGTTTGGTGACACTGCACTTGTTGGATGTGCTTTACATGCACTTTAGGAGTGGATGCCGTTTGGGATGTTGGGCTCTGGTATCTTTCCCCACGCCATGTAAGGCTTATTTTTCTTTTCCTTATCTGAGTATTTTTATCACTCCAGGCTTACTCTTCATCTTCCTGCCACCTTATCGTACAGTCTCTGTTGTTCCTTGTCTCATCATTGTTCAGCCACCTGAGCGACCCCAGGTCATGATGCCCCACTGGTCTGTTTCCAGCTCCGGGGGTGCCTCCAGTGCGTTGCCTGCTCAGGTGTCTGTGCTGTCCCCCATGCAGAGGCAGGAGCTAATGCTGGCGTGCCGTTTCTTTTTGTCTCTGTGCTTGTAGCGACGGCGATGGGCACCAGGACAGCACAGACAATTGCCCCACCGTCATTAACAGCTCCCAGCTGGACACAGATAAGGATGGGTTGGGTGACGAGTGTGACGAGGATGATGATAATGATGGCATGCCTGACCTCTTGCCCCCAGGCCCTGACAACTGCAGGCTGGTCCCAAACCCAGGGCAGGAAGATGATAACGGTAAGATGGGCCTTCAGGAGCCATTTTGGTCCTTAGGCACAGCATCCTGCCGCAGGCATTACACATGTGCACCAGGGTCTGACACACGTGTGCACACACTCATCCCAGGAGGGACCCCAACACACAGGGACCCTTTGGCCAAGGCAGAGGTCCTCAGGTCCCCTCCCCAGGCACTGCAGCCATCGGGGCTCAGACTCCACCTATTTCTTGGACACCCTGATCCAGTGGCTCAGCCAGATGTGGCTACTTGCTGCACCATAAATCTGCTTTCACTTCTCCGATGCATTCAGGTGATGGAGTTGGGGATATCTGCGAGTCTGACTTTGACCAGGATACAGTGATTGATCGGATTGATGTGTGCCCTGAGAACGCAGAGATCACCTTGACAGACTTCAGGGCCTATCAGACAGTGGTGCTGGACCCAGAGGGGGATGCACAGATTGATCCCAACTGGGTGGTTCTGAACCAGGTAAAAATACTTCTGGTCTTTCTTACTTGTCTGAGAAAGATAATCTGAAAACCAAGGTAAAACTGTCTCTGTAATTGCTGGACCTCTGGCAGACAAGTGAAAAGTGGAAGCTGTTGGTTAGTTGACTGTTTTATACGAGTTATAATGAAGGAACTTTCTTTTAACATGTGATAGCTTGAAGCTTGAAGCTCCTAATAATCTAAAATAACTACAGGCTGGTCAGCTTGTTCTGAGTGGATTTCATTGCTGCCCAGGAGACAGAAGCGAGACTTCTGTGTCACCCTATTGAAATATTTCTGTAGCAAACAATTTCATGAATCCTTCCCAGAATTTGAAAGAGTGACCTGCTGTATAGTGGAGCATTTACTTCTAGGTGGAGTCCAATAACTGTTATTTACACTAACAGACTTTAGCCTTCAGGAGGCTAATGTGTTCTGAGTCACAAGGAATGTGCAATTTATTCCCTTTGCCAAAGTCTCTGCCAAGCCAGCTGAGACGTATACACCTTCCTTAACCCAGTCCTGGCAGTCAGTTTAATCCCAAACTCCATAATCAAACTGTATGAGCTAAGGCGAGGAAAAGCTCTCTTCCACCCTGCAGCTTCCCTCTTCCCTCCCCAGTCCCATCTCCAATGCTCACCAGGTTCAGTGATTTCCAGAAGAAGACTGGGGTAGGGAAA
>NW_009620245.1:33681-38371 GCF_000690535.1 Cariama cristata
TACCAGTATAGCCAGTTCTGCAGTGGGGGTGTGGGGGGGTGGGAATCTTTCTTGACTCTGGGCACACAAGCAGCTGAAACATTAGTGTTTCATTATAGTTCTCATTTTAATTCAGAGCTACAAGTGTTACAGACATGGTGTGAGCAAAAGGAGATGGATGGAGGGGGTGCTAGAGGGAGGCCAGAAGAGGCTGCCAGGCTTAGCTAATCCAGCTCGTCACATGTGCTCACCACCCTGAATTTACTCTTACAGGGCATGGAAATTGTGCAGACTATGAACAGTGATCCTGGCCTTGCTGTTGGTATGTACCTTCTTCTGAAACTCAAATTTTACAGCAGAAGAGTTATAGCATGTGAACACATCTTCTACAGACTTGTTTTTAACCTGCTTGTATCCTCAGGTTACACAGCTTTTAACGGCGTTGACTTTGAGGGCACGTTTCATGTGAACACGGTGACAGATGATGACTATGCTGGCTTTATTTTTGGTTATCAAGACAGCTCTAGCTTTTATGTGGTAATGTGGAAACAGACTGAACAGACGTACTGGCAAGCGACTCCCTTCAGAGCTGTTGCAGAGCCCGGCATTCAGCTAAAGGTACTGGTCGTGGCTCCTAGGTGGGGACACGGTGGTCACCACAGCCTGGCTATGCCATCCTACCATGTGTTGGCCGTGCCACTCCACCAGACTGCCATGGGCTAAGCTGTCATGCTGTGTGTTGGCCAAGCCGTCGCACTGACCGTCGGCCGTGCTGCCCAACTGCTGTTCTCTCCCTGCAACAGGTGTCAAAACTGCTAAGTCAGGTGGCAGCCACACAGCGCTTTTAATAGCACCATTTTTTAAGGAACTTCATCTCTAGTCTCACCCCTGCTCATCAGCAAGAGAAGTTAGGGGCTTGTGAGCAGGAGGGAGGGTGCTTGTGCAGACCTGCTCCCCACTACAAAAAGACTTAGAGCTGCTGAAAGTGACATTTCTCTGTGGTCAGCATTGGAAAATTCTATTTCTGCAGGCTGTGAAATCCAAGACAGGCCCTGGTGAGCACCTCCGCAACTCCCTTTGGCACACGGGAGACACCAGTGATCAGGTCAGGCTGCTGTGGAAGGATCCCCGAAATGTGGGGTGGAAAGACAAAGTCTCCTACCGCTGGTTCTTGCAGCACAGACCCCAGATCGGTTATATCAGGTAAGAGAGGAAAGGATAGATAAAGTGAATACAGATACATGTCTGCCTAAACTGTTGCTCCTCAACACTTAATTCAGATGATAATCTGAGAATGTATAATATGTCTGGGCCTTGCACTGGTGAAGCCTTGTAACAGTTTAGACTTTTGAAATTTAGCCTGCAATTCTTTTTCTAGGAAAGACAAATCCAAGCTAAGCCTGTTTGTAACTGAAGTTTTCTACCATCTGGCTGTTGTAACTATGCCCTACCCTAGTAAGCCCTTTCCTGGCATTGATACCTTGTTTTCCAAGCTACTACTGGCCACTGATCTGAAAAACAATGCATTTCAAATTCTCTTAATTTTGATTTTTTAGAATATTTTTGTTGGAATTGTGATAGTTCATTTACATATTCTGGGATAACAGAATTAATAAAAGTTGTCCACTTAAAGGTTGTGATCCTAACTAAGATCAGTAATTATCCTCACGTGATAGATTTGAGATTACATAGCATATATTCAGAAAGTTTGTCAAAGCTATGTAATGCATATTATCGATTCTTATTTTCATAGAATCATTAGAATCATAGAATCATTATGGTTGGAAGAGACCTCAAAGATCATCAAGTCCAACCGTAAATTTTTTTATTTAAAAAAGAAAAAGAGTTATTTAAAAAAAATTTCACCATTCAGGGGTAAATATTTCACTCTGCAGCATCCAGAGCAGGAATTATATTTGTAGATCAAGGTTGATGTTAAATACAAAAAATAAACTGCTCTGGCATCATCAGCTCAAGTTTTGCAACCTTATAATATAACAGAAATACAGGTCAGTCGGTTGTTCTTCAAAAAATCACCACCTTGCAGTTGAGATGCAGTAACTTGATGGTATAATTAGTCCACTTTTCTGGTGCAGGGCATCATCTTCAGCAGTAATTGGAGTGAGCATGCGACTTTATGCTAAAAGGGATTAAGAACATTTATACTGACAATTATTGTGTTCCAGCCACAGGGCAGTAGTGAATAGATCTTGAGTGGCAACTTTTCTTTAGACCAAGCTGTTTGTGAAACTGTTCCATGACCAAACATCTGCCTGTGGTTGCAGTCCCTCTGGCCAGCCTAATTAATGCCCCCTGCAGCTGGGAAGGGTAGCAAAGTCAGTGTCACAAAATCCTTCAAAAACCAAAGGCAGCCAGGCCTAAAGCAAACCTCTGCCAGCAGTCTGTCCCCCTCTCGCTGTGGTCTGTGTAGGCCAGATGCAACAGACCATACTGTTTCAAGCAAAGGTTTTCTGAGGCTTCAGGTACTTCAGGGAAGCCTCAGAAAAAGTCCCTTGAGCCAGCCTCTCCCATGGAAATTTGAAAGACTACAAGTTCTGTTGATTGTACAGATACTTTTGAACTGCCTCAGAAAATCAGGAAATAAACTCAGGAACATATCAGGAATTGGTTTTTTTCTTATTTTATGAAAAGACACAGGAACATTCTTTCCCTTTCCCACTCACTGTTTTCTTGCATGTCAGACCAGCAGTATCCTCATACAAAACAGGGCCCTCCAGGCTCATCACCCTCTAAGTCATTTACCCAGTACCCCAGAGGCTGAGGACTTGCTGCGGACAGCACTGCAACAGCTCGGCTGGCTCCAGCACGGTCCCGCTCAAGCCCTCGGTACCGGGCACGTGCTGGGGAGCTGGCAGGGTGCAGCTGTTCCCAGAGCTATTTGGGAATTTGCCAATGGGTTTTCCAACAAGAAAATGCGAGATCATCAAAACTGTTCCTGGAATTAATCATATTCATGTTTTTAAAGAAATCTCACAGTCAAGTTTAAGATTCCAAATGGTTTGTTTGAAACTTTGCCTATTTTTAAAAAAAGTTCAGCTTCAAACTGTGTGAGACAATATCCATCTGGCCTTCTTCAACCGATCTAATCTGGTTCTCCCTTACTCCTATAACTATTGGCTGTGGAAATTTTCAAGACTTAAAGCTCTCAGCCTGACTGATTACAGGAAAAAACATTCCAAGGGTTTTGCAGAATGTGTAAAAAACCAGCCACCACCAAAACACCCTCTCTGCTCAGCTCTTGCCAGCATGCAGCATTGCTCCAGTTCCAGCCTACAGAGGAGCTATCTTCACTGCTTTTTCTCCCCTGGGCTAGATGGGAGCACAGCTCCTACAAGTGGAGTGTTGGAATGGAAGGGTACAGGCTCTTTCAGGAGGACAGGCAGGGGAGACGAGGAGGGGGTGTCACCCTCTCTGTCAGTGACCAACTGGAGTGCATGGAGCTCCATCTGGGGATGGATGAGGAACTGACTGAGAGCCTACAGGTCAGAATTGAAGGGAGGGCAGGGACAGGTGACATTATGGTGGGGGTCTGCTACAGGCCACCCGACCAGGATGACCAGGTAGACGAGGCCCTCTCTCATATGGATAGGAGCAGCCTCACATTCACAAGCCCTGGTCCTCAATATCTGTTGGAGGGACAGCACAGCAGGGCATAAGCACTCCAGGAGGTTCCTGCAATGTGTTGATGATAACTTCCTTCTCCAAGTGACAGAGGAGCCGACGAGGGGAGATGCTATGCTGGACCTTGTTCCCACCAGCAAGGAGGGGCTGATGGGGAAGGTGAAGCTCAAGGGCAGCCTTGGCTGCAGTGGCCATGAAATGGTGCAGTTCAAGATCCTTAGGGCAGTGAGGAGGGTGCACAGCAAGCTCACTGCCCTGGGCTTCAGGAAAGCAGAGTTTGGCCTCTTCAGGGAGCTGTTTGGTGGAATACCATGGGATAAAGCCCTGGAGAGAAGAGGGGCCCAAGAAAGCTGGTTAATATTCAAGGATCGCCTCCTCCAAGCTCAGGAGTGATGCATCCCAACAAAAAGGATGTCAGGCAAAACCTTTAGGGAGGCCTGCATGGATGAACAAGGAGCTCCTGGACAAACTCAAACACAAAAAGGAAGCCTACAGAGGGTGAAAGCAAGGACAGGTAGTCTGGGAGGAACACAGAGAAATTGTCCGAGCACCTAGGGATCAGGTTAGGAAAGCTAAAGCCCTGATGGAATTAAAGCTGGCCAGGGACACCAAGGGCAACAAGAAAAGCTTCTATAGGTATGTTGGTGATAAAAGGAAGACTAGGGAAAATGTGCGCCCTTTCTGCAAGGAAACGGGAGACCTGGTTACCTGGGACATGGAAGAGGCTGAGACTGAATGACTTTTTTGCCTCAGTCTTCACTGACAAGTGCTCCAGCCACACCGCCCAAGCTGCAGAAGCCAAGGGCAGGGACTGGGAGAATGAAGAACTGCCCACTGTAGAAGATCAGGTTTGAGACCATCTAAGGAACCTGAAGTTGCACAGGTCCATGGGACCTGATGAGATGCATCTGCAGGTCCTGAAGGAACTGGTGGATGAAGTGGCTAAGCCACTGTCCATCATAGTTGAGAAGTTGTGGCACTCCGGGGAAGTTCCCACTGACTGGAAGAGGGGAAATGTAACCTCAATTTTTAAAAAGGGAAAAATGGAAGACCCGGGGAACTACAGGCC
>NW_009620246.1:0-4262 GCF_000690535.1 Cariama cristata
TCTCAGTTTCCCTCCTTCATCTCCTGGGTGCCTTCCCTGGCCCACCACTTCCCCCCCCAGAGACCTGTCCCTTTGGAGCCACCCTGTCCCAGCTAGCCTGGTGAAGCAAGAACTTGCTTTCCAATCCACACTTGCATTTAATTTTGAATTTAAATTGCCCAATCCCTGAAATGCAAGCAGAGATGCACCCAAGTCCAGCTGTCAGTTAACTGTCTGTCCTGCCCACAACCAAGGGAGGACCTAATGTTACAGGCAATGCGTAAGTGCTGCCAGACAACAAAGTAGAGCTCTTACTGAAAATAGGAAAGTAAATATTACGTGAGATGCCATACACACATCAATAAAATAATAGAAAGTAAGGATACTTTTCTTGCAGACATTAGTCATGAATCCAGTACCAAAGGCAAAAACACCTACTGCACTGAACACTTGGAAAGCTGTTTGTGAATTAAAGACATGATAACTTGCACGTGTATAGAGGAAGTTACACATACACAGTCTCAGCTTTCAGATCTCCTGACAACGTTTAACTATAAAACTCTCATAAATTGTGTTTCCCTTTTTTTTTTTTAGCTTCTCCAAATCTCGGCTTGGTTTCTCCTAGCGTAAGTACTGCACGCCTCACAGCAACAATATTTGATTGTAGTCAGATCACTTTTTAACTAAACAACTTTTTGTTCACAACGTGTCTGCTTCAGTAGGGCCTTCCTGCCTTAATTTATAAAACATCTTTTAGATCTTTCTGTATTGACAGGTTTCTGGAGAAGCAGAATACACAAGAGGTTAACATGAGAGTGAACTGATGAAGCTCTGAAATTACCTTTGAGGGACTAATTTCCAAGATCATTTGAGGCCACTCTGGTGAAATCTAGATAAGGCTCTACTATCACCTTTGCTTCTTTTTTAAAAAAAAAAATATTTTTTTTTTGCCTTTATGTTACAAGAATTAAAAAATCTGAATATGAGAGATCAGTACAAAGCTCTGCATGAGTTTTCAGAGATCACAGAATCATAGCATGTTTCAAGTTAAAAGGGACCCATAAGGATCATTGAGTTGCTCCTTGCAGGACTATCTAAAACTAAACCATAGGACTAAGAGCATCTTCCAGATGCTGCTTGAACTCTGACAGGCTTGGTGCTGTGACCACTTCCCTGGGGAGCCTGTTCCAGTGGCTGACCATCCCCTCTCAGTGAAGAGCCTTTTCCTGATGTCCCATCTGAACCTTCCCGACACAGCTCCATCCCATTTCTGATCTTGAAATTGTAAGTCCAAATTGAAGCACAAGCTATTTGTTTTAACAGACCATAAAAGCCAGAGTCCATTTATACCTTTTTTTTTAGACTAACTTTTAATCTTTTTTTCCTACAGTATCACAAATCAATATTTCTACAGTATCACTAACTGCCTTGTAAAGACAAGCCAAACCCTGTCCCTTGACTGGCAACCTGCACACCGTGCTCCTCCCCACACGCCCAGCACTACTTGCTGTTGCTCTAACCCAGAAAATGGGAACTGAGTAACAAGTGATCCCAATGCTGCGCAAACACCCTGGCTCGGACATCAGCCCCTCACTTGCTCACTTCTCACTTTTTAAAGGATCAGAGGGGCATTTCATTAAGCCAGTGTTTACTACCCACTGCTCTTGCACGTGGATTGTGGTGTGAGGTTTTGACACAGCTATACTGCTAGCAAGACAAATAAGGACTTATTTTATTTACAGCTCAAAGCTACTTCATTGAAGCAGTCCTTTAACAAGGTAATTGTCTATTCAACTCCCCTTTCCCAAAACTTGTAGGTGGATAATGGTAAGTTACAGGGTGGGGTAGGAGGTAGAAAAGGGAGGAACTGACACCCTGAATACAGTAAGCTCCTAAGGACATCTATGAAAACAAATATGTACATGACGACACATAACACACAATGGAGAATGCTCAAAGAATTATGGGCAGGTAAACAGGAAACACTGGGCATTTTCCTCAAACCTAAGCATACAGTACAGTTTTTATGGTAGCCTCATTTACAAGGCTATACTATTTCAAAGTTAACTTTTATCACACATGCTGATCTCAAAACAATTCATCAGCCTTTCAGGAAAGGGTTACCTGAGGAGAAACAGTAAAGCCACTCCCTCTGCGGCTACAGCCATTAATTCAGTTAAACAGCAATGGGGACTTTCCCCGGCTCTGACCGAAGAACTGGAAGATGCCCTTAGACACCACCGGGAAGGGGTGACCCCTCCTTACCTACGTGCCTGGTTCTGACACGCAGAGGTAATTATAGTGTAGGCAGCGACAGACCAGCCCTCAGCAGGTCTCCAAATCTGCCTTTCAGCCTACCCAAGTTAGCACTGGATCCCACAACAGCACAGTTTCCCCTGCCCCAGAATGCATCCCAAATATCAACAATTTTTTTTGCTAACATGGAAGCACTGTCAAATCAAAAAAATAGGTGCAAGTGGTTTATCCACGCTCAGAATTAGCCAGTGCCATTTGTGTGGCATGTGAAACCTGTACAAGCATTGGCAGGAACAGCACAATCTAGGGACAGAAGATGCTTTAGCCACATTTCATAGTTTAGGCTGGAGCTGAACCTCAGCTGCCTCCACACAGCATGAGTGTAGTTTCCCCTGCCTCCCTGGGCCCAGCAATACAGCTCGCTACAGCCTGTGGCAGCGCCAAAAGGGGACATGGAGGTTGTGATGGAAGAAGACGTCATGTAGCACACTGGAAGGATTTACTGGCTTTGCCACAGCACAGCAGAGATGAAAAGCAGCAGCTCAGCTTCAGCTCTGCATCCCAGTGAACCAACCTTCTCAGAGACTGGCACGCTGAACCCCAGCACTCGAGTCGGCAGTGCTGTCTCTGTGGTAAGGCAGGGCTACGCTGCTCTTCCCAGCACGTCCTGCGTGAACTTGGGGTGCCTCACACTCCTATTTCTCGCAGAAGAGGGGGAGTTGTCTTTAAACCAGATTTTCAGCTTTAGTCTGGAAATTAAAAAAATAGACATCCCAGCTTCCATATGCTGGAGAGGAACTTGCCAGTGTACAATTTACTGCAGGGATGGCTGCCCAAGTCTGCAAATACTCTGAAATAATAATTCTGCAATAATCCCTCCTGAGGGGCACTGCTCTCACATGCCCTGCTAGCAGGACTGTGACAGAGGACTCTTGTCTCTGCAGAGGGAAGGAGCAAGGGACCCTGTCTCCCCGCCAGCAGACAACCACTGGCTGCTGCACCGACCGTGTGGGCAGCATCCACCCATCCCAAGAGGGCAGGGGGTCCCTCAGCTGTTTCCATCTCTCAGGCGACTTGGCAGAAATAGTAGAGGACAGGTGAACAGTGAGGGAAGGGAGCAAGAAGCTGGAATAATTCTGAATTTCTGTACAGTAAGCAAAAAGTTGGGTTTTTAAAATAATATATTCTGATAGGTTAACTATTCAAAGAGGTTCCATCATCAAAAATCACCATAAACACTATTATTTTCAAAAAGCGCAAAGCTATCTTATTTTAAAATCTTACAGAGTATATTTAGCCCTTAGAGCCTTGCTTTTCTCCAGGACTAGCGTGGTTAGACAACAGCAGCAGGCTCCAGCAGACGCCCATCAGCAGCTCCTGGAGAAGCGCTGCTGGTCAGTTAGTACCACTACACGTCAGCCTGCTGCAGCGGGGCCTTGTTTCGCTCTCTTCAACCTCAAGGTCATCCTAAGAAGGTACCGAGGCACTCTGCTAGCTATGGCACGAAGCAAAGGTTAAAGCTTCAAGACACTCAGGGCTCTCACCTTTGCACGATATTCTTGCAACAAGGCACGCACCAACATATCTTGTTACACTGAACTGCCATGGAGAGCCACAACTGTTGTCAGCAAGGAAATGTGAAACTTCTTAAATTGGCGTAATTAGCTCTCCACCCCACCTTCCCCAGCACTGTTAGCTGCAGCAGGAGGAGAGCTTGCTGCAAGAAAGAACAAAACAGGTTTGGACAAGCATGAAACAAAGCTGCATGTATCTTAATATAGCAGCTGAGGTGGTTAAGTATTTTTCATTACAACCGTGAAACCCGTGAAGCCCAACCGGCTCCTGTCAACCAAGATCCCCTGGCCCCGTGCGCAGCGAAAGCTGGAAGGTTCACATGGCCACGTGCCGGCCTTCGCTGGGTCGGAGGAGCTGAACTGCCAGTGCCAGTTCACTTACCAGATATTCAGGTTTCCCTGTTGGTTTTTTTAGCTGTTTTTTGAGGGGTTTTTTGTGTGGTTTTTTTGGTG
>NW_009620246.1:4288-22343 GCF_000690535.1 Cariama cristata
GGGGGGCAGGAACGACACCACATAACTGAAGTTTTCCAGACCTCCTCTGCCCAAGGAACGCTCCGGTTTAAGATAACAAAAAAAGTTTAAAATTCTACAATGGTTCAATCATCATGAAACCATAGTGAAGAGAAAAAGGAAGTAGTTGAGTAAAAAGAAGATAAAATAAAAGACAAAAAAGAAGACGACACATCCAATAAATAAATAAAAAACCCTACTGTATCTTCTTTTGAAAAAGTGCAGAAATAAGGGGGAGGGCAGACTTGAAACCTCTAAACTCACAGAAATTTGCAATATGTGTGTGTTTCTCTGGACTGCAAGCCCACATACAATTTCCAATTGAAAGGAAACACTGCAGTGGGCATGAAAGCATACTTATCCTGAAGTTCAAAATCTTTTAAGTTTAGACTGGGAAAAAGAGAAACTGCTTAGCTACAACCAGCACACCATAGTCATGGTTTCAATTTGCACTGAGCAGGAGCATTAGTCAAACTGATTACATAGGCACTAATTACTTAGGTTCTCTCAAATGCACGTTAATAAATTTGATTATTACTCAAATAAAGTATACATTGTTAGGTAAGCCAGAGTGAGCTCTTTCTTTGAAAGCTTTATAGGAAAAAAAAAGCTACCTCTTTGCTATAAAGTTTTACAGTGTCTGGCACAAAAATGGAAAGACCTCTTGGAGATACTGAAGTACAAATATGAAAACACCACAACATTTTAATACGTCTGGTTTTGGGGAAAACAGTATTATATTCTTTTGCTTGGTTCTATTACAAGGAGCATGAATAAATACACCAGGCCCATGAGTCCTAAGAATTCACAGACTAGCTTAAAAAAGCTTTTCTTCTGTCTAAGACTCACTACAAGTTCCCCTTTCTACATTCTTAGAGATAATACTGCATGCATTACTGTTCATTTTCTGTAACTGTGTAGGTAAGAATCTCTTTTCATTGCACTTGTGAAAAGCCTGTGGATGCTAAATACAAAACTTTAAAGCTTTGAAAAAAAGGACGGGTAGAAGGTTTGAATACACCCAGTCTCAGCCATACTCCCGTAGTAGACTTCTTTTAAGAAAAAGATAAGTAAGTGGCACTGCTAGAACTTGCCGAGGAGACTGCAGCACCCATCAGTCATTGTAAGGCATGAATCCACAGGTATGGGCAGATAGAGTGGTCAAGAGATGCAATACCTTTCAAAGCCACGTCATAAGTCTTATTGTATGGCATGGGTATTACTTTGGCATGTGAGAGAACATGCATTACACACCGATAAGGAAAAGAAGTTGCTTTTGGCTGGAAGTTTGACAGACTGTTCTGTAAGTTACTCCCATAAAATCACCACATAAACTGGTAGGATTGTATTTGAACTATGAACTTCCTGCCTTGCAAGAAGCAAAAGAGCAAATTTAACACATGTGAAGGTGGTCCGCTTGTTAAAACGTGCGTGTGCAATTTAACTTTCCACAGTTAGCCTGTGCTTACGTTTGAAAACCACATTTGTATTACATACCAGATAGCACATATGTGTATGCTGGAGAAGCCCAATTACAATTCGTTCCCGTAATACAAGCAAAGAGCAATTCATAGCATCTCTTTTCCCTCTCTAAATAAGGGCAGTACTTCTTCAGTAATTGTGTCAAAATTATGAAGAGACAGACAAGAAAGATGTCTTATATTTAGATAATTACTTGGTAGCTTTACACACAACCGTAAGGTTTATAGTCCTGGAAAGAAAAACCCAACCTTTTGCTGCAGAGAAAAATACACCAGTAATTTTCTGTTTTTGTAAGGATATTGTTGTTTGTTTTTTAATTTGCTTTGACAAACCTCAAGCACAAGAAGCTGTAACAGCTTCGGTCTATAGTCTTTAAAATAAGAGTTAGTTATAAGTTCAACAGGAAATATGGTGAGATTACCCTGACATGCTACTAAAAACCAAATAGAAGAAACAGCTTAAAATTGGACCACCTTTTCTGACTGCTTGCATGGGAGGAGAGGTTATGAGAGAGAGACACAGATGTGGCAATCTTGCGTATTAGTGAATAGTGTTGCCCTCCGCTTACCTTCCAAGGCTACTCTCAACTATCCAAACAGATCTATTTTACCATGTTTTCTGATAAATATTGGATCTTCAAATTCAGATTGAGAGATCAATGGGGAAAACCCTCCTGCAAGTGACAAAAGGCTGCCCTTTCAAATATTGAAATTAATGTTCTCTTCCCCTAAAGATGTGACCTCTCTCACCTCCCAGAACAGGTTCAGCTTATTACATGCATGATCTTGTCAAGGGTGCAATCTTCCGATTAGCACAGCAACTAGTGATTCCTATTATTACAGACACTTGCAGTGTATAGGCCTTAACTTGAAACAGGCTCAGAGTAGGGAATAAAGCAGCATGTCCGCCTGGGACAGAGCTGAACTGATGGCAAATAAGCCCAGGCAGGTGTGAGTCCTGATGCCCTGCGCTGCAGCACACCAGGGAGCGCGCGGGTTGCCCATCCTTTTACACCCCAGCCCCCATCCCTCTACATGCTAGAATTCTCCATAAATTTCAAAGTCTGCAAAGCTCACTACGTTGTTCTTTATGATTTCTGGTGGAATGCAAGGTGGGCACAGACTTTTATTTAGTTTTTCCTCATTTCTCATCTCTCTCATTTTCTCATTTTTTCCTCCTTCTCATTACAAGGAAAGCAACTTCTGCTCCAAGGGATGTAGAAGAAAAAAAAAAAAGCAGAGTTGCTCTGAGTGGTTTTATCCACATATCTTACAAGCTGTTGGGTATATTTGCCTGACCCTATTGCAGTACAGCAAACAAGCTGTAACTTTGAAAAATTCTCCTACAGAACAAGCAGCATCAGTTTAGAAGAAAAAGGATGCATTAAATTACCATTTCATTTAGCTATCCGGGGCCTGAGTTAATGTCACCTTACCCCGAGAGTATTGACCTAACATGATTCAAGCGATTTCTCTCCCCTCTTCTGTTTCACCTGTATATGCTTCAGAACTGTGACCTAGGTTTACTCACTGGCAAAATCCAGTGACTTAGTTCCATACGTATCTCCTGCTCTAATGATGCAATGATTTTTGTTACACATGGCTTCAGCCTGGCAGATTAAATCAGAAGTTTCTAGAAACAGGGACATCTTTCAATCCAACTGCCAAAGATTATGAAGCTAGAGAGAACATTATGATCTTTTAATCTAAGCAGCTTTGTAACACAGAAAATAGACATACCTAGATTCAGTTTCTATTTAGCAAAGTCTCAGCCCTGAAATATTGCAAATCTCTTTCCTTCACCTTAAAGTATCTTGCATTTACTACCATCTATTTGGATACTGCCTTTTGTTATGCACAATATTAAATTAAACTACTAGTAGAAACTTTTCTGCAGGCACAGGCATTTCTTGTTCAAGATTTACAGCTCCCAACTCTTGTTCAACTGATTATTAAAAGCCCAAGTTTAGCAATGTTCTGTGTGGTACCCAGTCTCACTTCTCCTCACCCCAGAGCCATTAAGCCCACGGCACCAATAATGTACCACAGTATAGATCATGCAGGGAAACCCACTATCAGTAGCGTGGGAAATAAAGATCACAGGACGGACATATCTGACCAGTTACATAAAGCTGGTGGTACAGAGGTAGAGCCTAACACCCAAGTTCAAGTGTGGCCAGGACTGCAGTTCTGCTTGATATCAAGGCAATCAGGGAAACACACCCTCAGCAGTAAAGAAAGATGTTTCACAAAGTTGCAAATGAGCAGAGTGCGTCTGCGGACACAGCAGTGCAAGACTGGCTCCCACTACACCAACATGTGCAGCCCAGGGGGACTCTAAAAAAGACATCGTCTCTTCTCAAGTGCTCTGGATTGAAGGCCAGACTTGCACCTTCGAGTAAGTGTTTACGCTTGCCACAGCTAGGGCAAAGAGGTGAAGAAGGAAAAAAAAACGTGCATCTCATTATAGTAGGACTTCTATACACTAGGACTTCTATACACAAACATCTCCAGCAAATATTTTATTTGGAGTCATTTTATTGCCACAAAAATTGCCCAAAGGTAGAGAACTGCAGTGTAACGAGCCAATTCAACAGAGGGTCCTACTTCCCACTAACAACAAAGCAATAGCAATCAGCGACTTCAGGGTTGCAGTCCCAACTATCATCTCAACAGATCATAAAAAAACAAGATGACATGACAAATTAGTCACGCGTTACGGAGCTGACTCACCACCAGGTGACTCATAACTAATGACTGACTCAAGTCTACTGCAAAAAATAAAAAATGTTGTGATCCTACAAAAAAAGCCTTAACATTTGTATTGCAAGCTCTTTCATCATCAAAGCATGCAGCAGCACCAGCACTAAAAGCAGGTTTCTTACACCGTAACACGAAAGTATTGAACCTGTAGAAGAGATTATTTCCTAAAACAGTTCATTGAGGTATATATATTCCTTCCTTTCAGTGTAACAGAACTCTTACCAACTACTCAAATAAAAGATCCACTATTTATCTGTCATTCTGCATTACCATAGCATCAAATACAAATCTTTATACTGGTATCTTCACTCATTTTTCTGTTAACATCCACACTGACAAACAAGATATCGGTGACCAGGCAAAGCACGCAAAGACCTCCAACAGTCAGTTATATCCACAGAAGTTCAGCACCAGTGAGGAATCACCCAACGCCTCATTTAGTTCAAGACAGGCAGGTACAAGAAAACCGTACTTGTTTCTAGTACGGTATGAAAGTCAGTCTACATTAAGTTATTCTCATGAGACCTCTGTATTGTAACGAATATAAAAACTACTGTTACATTGGAAGTGCTCAATTCTGGGATTCAATCATCTGAAAAGCTCAGTTAACCCAACAAATCTGCTGACAGCACCATCACAAAACCTTGCATGCCTAGCAGATGCAATGGAAATACACATTCTTGTGCTTCTACGCACAACTACTACAGGGAGAAAAAAAACCACCCCACAGAAGCATACCTGTAGAATGCCCAATAACTGCACAGGCATAAATGTGAGCTTCCAATCTACCAAATTAAAAGACAGTCCTCATGATTTTACACTAGCTAGATTCCTATGTGGCTGAAATTTTCAGAGAAGGAAATAGATTGAAAAAGAGAAGGAAGGCTCAAACTGAGGTGCTGGAAGTTAAGCACAAAATCTGAATATGAAATACTGAGCAACTGTAAGCTACTACGAAGAAACTTAGCATCCATAAAAACAAGCTATGCAGGTTCCCATTGTTATCTAAATTAGAGCACCTGATTTCAATTACTATTATTTATAGGTTTTGATTTAATTTATTTGCCCAAGACCAAAATAGGTAGCCTTATCAGATGCTGCACAAAAATAGAGAATTCCTACCCACCACAAGACCACATCCATCAAACACTGCTTCACATTCCCAGGCAGGGAAACAGCACACACAGCCCAAGTACCAGCGGAGGAAGCCCGTTGGTGAGGGGAAGGTTTAACCTAGACTACCAGGACGCACTTCTGGAGTGGACTGATTTCAAAGAAAGCATATGCTGGGCGTACAACTCGTCAATTGGATTAAGTCAGATAACAAAGTTGAAAAAGCACTCATTTGATCCCCTCCATCTGCTCCAGCTCAGAGCAAGGTAACTCAATCACCCAGATACATCAGGTCACTGACAGAGTGTAAGCAAGTGCTGGTCTCTAAAGAAACCTACTTCTTAACACCAGAAGCTTTTCCCGTTAAGACAGGTCTGCGCTAGATCCTGCTGATGCAGCCTTGTGAATCATGAATACGAGAGGTTTTCCAAGCAGAGGCCCTTGACCTCAGCATGATTACACTGATGGTGCTTTTTCACTGAATTTTCTTTTGCTCACAGGGCTACGGGGGTTACTCGTTTCAGGGTTAGCAGGCTGTCCCCGCAGCTGGGAAGTGCTAGCACATCTGCCAAAATCTTGTTCCAGGCCCCATGGGGCACAGTTCAATCCAATTAAAACATGCACAAAAGTAGTAAAACTCAAAAACTATTCCCTTGGTGCTGTGGGCTCCAGCAGTCCGAAGCTCTTTCACTCCACTATAGTGCCAGCAACTGAAGCCAAACCTTTTCCAACAAAGTTTTTTCAGCTATACTGAAATCTCTTTACCCTTTTCCATGTGTATCTGAGATGCAAACTATGCTGACTGGCCAAGGGTCCTTGGACCTAAACAGGGTTTTTCTGCCCAATTGCAAAGGAAGTGAGAACAGCTTTGCCTCCACAAAATTCAGTGCTTAGCTGCAAGCATGTCCTTCCACTGATACAACCGCACCACCGCAGTGAAACCACTCTGCTATGTCAGCTGAAGCTACAGTGGTATCAGTGCCCACACAGGTATTTTTATTTTGACTTTGCACAAACCACTTCCTAGAAATTGAAAGAGAAAAGCGCTGGGAAGAAAAGGAGAGGCAAGTGGTGTTACATAAAAACAAGACACTAGTGTCAGAATTTGCATCACTGTAACTAAAACAGTCATAGCTTTGGCTACAGTTTGGCTTACAGCTTTTTTCAGACATGCCTCTGATGTTCAGCAGTTATTCTGTAAAACATCCCTCCAAAGGAGGTACTTGCATTTGGCAGCAGCTGTCATTTCAGCAGAGAACTGAATAAAGAGCTGCATTTCCCTCAGACGTGAAGATCCTCCACAAAGGACCAAGAACATGGATGCATGCTTACCTATCTGATTCGGTGAGAAAGACGAGCTCATTTCCAAACAATGGTGCAAAATGTGAGTTAGCACGCAAAGCCTCGTCAACTTGGTGATCTGAAGGATGTTTTGGACCATCAGAGAGACATCCTCCTGAAGCACAGCACTACAGGCAGATGCTTCAAATGGGCTACTGACCAAAGGGAACAGAGATTCCACAGTTCAAGCTACTGAGGCACGCACACAGCAACCTGCCATGGAGGAAGGGCACAGGACAGGCTCCCAAAACACAAGGGAGTTTTAAATGTTAGTAAGACACTGCCATCTCCAGCTAAAGATCACAGAAGATGACACTGCTGAGAAAAGTTCAAGCAAGCACTCCTCACAACCACTGCTAGATCGTACAGTGAAGCAGCACGTTCAGATCAGCAACCAGCAAGTGTTTATTTCCAGCGGGAAGAGTCCGTCAGGAGTGCAGATTCTGGCTTCTCCAGCAACCACATTCAACGAGCTGTGCTCACATCAGATACACAACTTTCACCCCGCCTGGATGCTCAATCTCACCAATCCCAGGCTAGATCCAACCTGCAGGGATGGCAGTGGGAGTCTCTACCTAAACCCAACACACGGACATGTGAAAACACAGCGCAGGTACTGCCTCGGGCACCTGCTGCACACACGGCTGCTAAACTCACCGGGAGCTGAAAAGTTCCTCTCAACTTGTAATGGGATGTATTTGTTAGTATTTTCTATGAAGAAAAATGCTTACACTCCCATGATTATAGTCCTGTTTCTGACTATTTGCAATTAAGAAAAGCTGCAATACTTCTCAAGCAGAACATAAAAGCAAAGAGCACAGTCTGGGGATGGTTTGAGTATTTTCTTCTTTTTGACCCACACACCTATTTGCAAACACAAAACAGGAAGTGAATAACAGGCCTCTTAATACCAAATTTCTAGTCCCAGAAACTAAGTTTTCCATGAGCTCAGAGATCAAAACTCACTTACCACCACCTGGTAGTTCAAAACACTTGTAACGGATTCCAGTTCGTTCTTTTAAAAGAAAGTTCATACTCCATTTGTATTTCAACAGTAAGAGCTGGCTTTTCTTCCAGGCCTCTTCACAAACCTGTTGGTTCAATAATGAGCTTCCAAAGCTACGTCTAATAGTAAAATTCATTGCTCCCTTTATATTCATCTCATTATCCTGCCCTCTTGCTGTGCTTGCTCCTTTTAACGGATCTCCTACCACACATCAAGTTTTCAGCTGAGCTTAGCAATATACATCTCTAACAACTGATAAGATCTCTACTAATTTACTATTAAATGCATAAAGTTAGAGATGGGTTTTTTTTGCCTTGCATCTGACAGACAGTGAGACCATATCTTACTTTCCTGACATGCTGTAACTTTTGCACACAGACGCGACTAATAAGAGGAATTCAAATCAAGGCCAAAACTCAGTTACCATAAAAGAAGTGAGCTGAATATATCTATTTGCATCCATATGTAGAGGACCCAAAAAAGAAAAAAAAATTCAGAAAGAAGCAGCCAAGGAACACTGCAGTCAATGCATAACAAAAGAAAGTTTAATACCTGAAGTTAGCAATAGCACATTTTGATGAGAAAACTAAATTAAAGCATTTGTCTGTTCAAAATACAGCTTGCTGAGAAAGTAAAGAAAAAAAAAAAGTCAGTTAAAAAATAATTTCATTGCTAAGTCTCCCAGATTGTATTCCTGAGACCTTGCACATTCAGACAGAGGTAGCCAGGTATGAATTCAGATGAAGCAGCATAAAGAAAAACGTGGAAGGAAGCTGGAAGTGGTGCTGGCAGATCATGGAAGTCACACCACTACAGGTGACGCTGAACTCAGAGATGTGCCAGGACAATGTTGGTAGATGCTTTGCTGTTAGCAAGCCTGTGTTTTTCGACTGGTAGACCGGTAATTTTT
This sequence comes from Cariama cristata, assembly GCF_000690535.1. Classification (NCBI taxonomy): domain Eukaryota; kingdom Metazoa; phylum Chordata; class Aves; order Cariamiformes; family Cariamidae; genus Cariama; species Cariama cristata. The sequence continues at coordinate 12,921 of NW_009620246.1, forward strand.
TTCTCTAACAGAAACGCAGATCACTTCTTACGTTTCACAGCTGGAAAGTAGCAGATAGTATTCACAAACTCATTTCTGCATCGGTATCCTGCAGTGCCCATGGCTGAAGGCAACAGCCAGAACCTGTCATCTACATGAACGCTGGAAAAAGTAAAAATCTCGAGCATGAAAACCCTGGTACTCTTTCTCTAAAGCTAAGGAATCCCTCTCCTGCAAGTCCATGAGAGCAAGAACCAGTCCCTCAGACAATGCATATGCCATACAGTGTTCGGCATGTTCCCTTAAAGGAAAACCCCAAGGAAGAACATGCTCCTTATGAGCACAGCTGATGGCAGGGCTGGCTGCAGGAGCCCCAGCCATCCTCGCTGCTACTGCTCACCCTACCTGACTGCAACACAGGGAGATGCCAGCCCAAACCTGCCATCAGTTTTCCAACTGATCTGGCACTACAAGTTCCTCATTTTTGCCATTTGCCTTTATGCAGTGCTTGGTACAATAGTGTAACAAATGGATGAAGAGCTGCACGTTACTGGCTCTGCAGTAAACGTAGAGCAGCAGTAGCTGATGCACACATTTACTTGTATTAAATATGTATTTTTAAGCACCCAAATCTTTTTTTGAGGAGTTAAAAAGAATCACCACAATAATTTTCAGAATTCCTCCCTACTGCAAGGACAAGTCTGAGCCTATCAGTACCAATCAACCTCATTTTAAATAAGTATAATAGCCCCCACAAAATTTGTTTATTGCAATTAACTGTGGGGCTGGGGATAAGTTTGGTTTATTTGCTGCAGTAATTTGCAAAGACAAAGCTGTACGCTGGAACTTTTAAACAAAGCGCTGGAGGCAGCAGGACCAGAGGTTCTACTCAACCACCGATTCACCGTCTGACCTTGAAGAAGTCCATCACCTCGTCATAAACCTGTCAGCCCAGCTGCGAAACTGGATGAAAGCAGGACTTCCCTGCAAAATGCATGCTGCGTCTAGTTTGGCCTTTTCTTAAATAAATATAACGCCCCCTCAAAACAAAACTGAACTAAACAATGTGGGTTTTTTCTATATACAAAGCACTTTGACTGTACAAAAATGGAGTACTTTACCAAGTGGGAGGGAAATAGATGTAAATATTTACACATGCACTGCAAAGAGCTGTTACTCACTCTAGGGACGTGTATGCCGGTAGCTGTATAATTCAAGAACCACATCAGCATACTGGGGGTGTCTTTGCCAGACAGAAATAACATGCTGGTCTCTGGAAAGCATGCACTGCACTAAGAATGGTAAGGAAAAAAAACTGACATTAAGGGGACAGTTCCTGCCAGACTGGAAACTAAATTAGCTTCAAACAAAACAGAGATTCAACAAAGCTACAAGTGCTCAGCGCTTAATTATAGGAGTAGATGACACTACTAGGTTAGCATCCAGATCTTTTTTCCACTTTTCCACCACCTCACAAACTCTTCCAAAAGGCAAGTGTATTTTGGATTGGTAAGTAAGCCTGGAAGCTTATTTCTCCTTATGCAACTTACGTTCAATTGCCTCTTATGCCTCCCAAGAAAAAAAGTTCATGCAAAGATCAGGATGAGAAGGGCCACGTCAGCCCACAACTCAGCTGCTTCGGCTGTGTCCTGGTGCAAATGCAGGACCTGCTACTTGACATCCCTCTACACTTGAGCTCCTAAGGAGGTTACAGCACACTGTTTTCAGACTGATACTTCTACTACAGTTATTTAGATCAGTGACACATAAGTCCAAATGCAAATTAAAAATGGATTTAAAAATCTGTGCTATATAAGGGAATGCGGTTGACTGGATTCCTTTTAACGTGGCAAAGTCTGGCTCCATTAATTCATGGGTACTAACAGCTCAAGGCTGCAACTTAAAAGTGATGAAAAAAATCTGGAACCAGGTTCCAAAAGCTTCCTTATAAGTTAATTTCATCATCCTTTAGAAAAATAAACCTGTCCATTCATAAACTTCTCAAGAAGAAGAATTGGCTACTGTTTTCCATTGCTGTCATTTCAAAGGTGAGCTTGTTTTACAAGCGTCAGTGTGGTAGTGTTTGCCTCTAGTTTGCTAATCAGTTGCCCATTTCTAATCAACCATTTATTTCCTTTCTCATACATAAATGGAGGAAGCATTGCTTGTAACTGCAACCCTGAACCACATCTGATAAGCTGCTTAGTATTTGCATAGTGTCCACAATGAAACCGGTAAGTACATCACATTGAGCACAGGTTAAAAGTCATGCAAAAAAAATGCATGAGTTGAGCAGCTTCAGCAACTCCGAATCCTTGTGGTGTCTGAATCCTTGTCTACTTCAAGCTGCCTAATCTGCTCTAAGGACACCAGGTACAGTAAACCGTTTGTTCAGCTTGTGTAGAGTCAGATTTAAGGATTTCATACTCAAACAGCACTGACTCAAACAGCGATGTTCAAGGACTTTTCAAAGTGTGACTGTGGAGCTTATCGATACCTCAAGGTGAATACTGCTCTACCCAACCGTGTTTTCTTTAGCCAAGGCCTGGGGTTCAGCATGGCATCATAACTGACAAATCAAGCCTTCAGTTAGAAAATTTCTGCAGGCTACTGCTGTCCAGGACTCCTTCTACAGAAACAGGCATGCATGTGATGCAGAGTAAACACATTTTAAGGCCAGTATTTTTGGGAAGTAGTACATGTATACATCTGTGTGAGCACCTATACACACATTTCCCCACACGACGTAATACTTTGCAGAAGAGCCATATCAACCTGTTAGAGACATTAAGATACTGCATTGCAACAGCTCTGCTCGTTTCTGAAAGTATTTGAACAAATGCATTTGATACTTCTACTGTGGGCATGCTTGCCATTAACAGATACCAGCAACTGATTCGCAGTAACTGAATATGCACAGCAGTGTCTCGTCTGATCTGTTAGCACCGTCATACATCTGGAATACAAGGCAAGCATTTTAAAAAATGCCCAGAGGAACAACCCAGAAAAAAACCGAGGGTGATGCTTAAAGAAACATGGACCCCTAGCAGCCTTCTGCCTCTTGGCCTCCTCTTCACCTTCTGCACGGGCTTCGCTGGATGCAGCCCCTGCCTACATCAAGGGTTTTATTCACGTACAAATCCGTGCAGCAGTCACATTCTCCTTAGAAGTACACACTCTATGCTGGACTTACCAAGCCATTGTCACGCTTCTGTTGCTTTCCTGATCGTGCAGGAATACTGCTCCCTCTTCCCCCCCTACTGAGGACATGTGAAAAACATTAACATATCTCAAATGCCTAGCAGACCTTGAAGTATCCTTATCAGAACTTTACATTTCCATTTCCTGGGCAAATCTTGTGGTGACAGAAACCCTGTGCAATTGCATTTAAGCCAGTAATGATGCACAGATAATGCCAATGAAGTCTGGCCATCAGATTTCAATGTATATTAAATGCCTGCCTGAAAGCAGCATTAATAATGGAAACAGATTTTATTATTTACTTCTAATTAGAACTCCTTGCTGATGTTAGTGAAAAAATGCACTTTCAAAAGAGAAATAATCAGCAGTAAAAGACATATCATTATTTTCATTATAGGTTTGTGGCACTTTTAGCTATCAAGATTGCTCCCTTCCTAAATCCATTTTCAATAGCTTACAATTCTGCTACACGTGGAAAGCTTCGGATGTAGCACTCAAAGCAGGTACACATCCCACTAATTAGCTTATTTTATCACCATAGGCAAAACAGTATTTTTGTCTCATTCAGGCCTACAGTAATTCTGGTGATTCAATACATGAACACTCTACCAGACCGTTCCTTGGAGAAGGTACGTTTAGTTTAAAAAGGGAATGAATTGTTTCCAAGGGGTAAGATTTTATCTTTCCTGTAAAAGTCATCAGTTCGACAAAGTTACAAATCACTGGAGAAGAATCCCACAGTGAGTGTCCAGCAGAGCCTCAGACACCTAGCAGCTAAACACCTTGGGAAGGCCCGTCGGCCCCCGGCCTGCTCTAGCTGCTTCGGAGCGAGGCCTCGCCGCGCTTCCCCCGCAGCTCCGAGGTGCCGCTACCTGTGCTAACCCAGACCCAAGCACACGAAAGGAGGACGAGAAGGCCATCCGACCCTTGCGCTCCTCACAAGCTAAAAGAGCCTTGATGAGGTTTTGTGCTCTGCTGAGGTTTGCCGGGTTTGCAGGCATGTGCCCAATGCCCGGGGCTGCCCCAGTGCCCCCCGGTTGCCCTGCTTCCAGCTGTGGGGTGCGAAGGGCCCCGGCTGCCAGGCCCTGCCATCACCCACCTGGGAGACCCCATGCTCCCAGCCCCAGGGAGCCACCAGCCCCCCTTGTGTCCTGACAGGGTGTGCGCCGGTGTGTGTGCACGGGTGCTCACGGGTTGGAGAGAAAAGTAGATGCAAACAGGAGCCAGGCAGTAAGGCCAAATGAGCAGGGACACGTTACGGAAAGTGAAGTTTGGCCTCTCCAAGCTTCTGCTTCAACAAGTAAAAGCACAGGAGCCTGTGCATGGAAGACAGGACAAAGGGCAGGTAGGAGGCATCAAAAAAGGGGGGAGAGGCAAAAAAAACCAAACAAACCACTCACAAAAGGAAGGACTATTAGGGCGCTTTGGACAAGCACCCTTTATTTCCACTCTGATATGTACTCATCCTCATAACCCCATAACATCCAGAAGCTGCTCAGAGCTGACAGATGCTGCTCCCCCTGGTACAGGTCCCTCTCCTCTCCCACCTGTACCACAACCACCCAACTCCAGAGCAGCAATACGCTGCTTTCCTGCAGTGCAAAAACAGGCCCTACAGCATTTCCTAACTCTCCAGGGTTTGACTTCGCCACACAGTGGTTTTTTCCACGTACATTTTATGATTGTCCTTAGTTAAGTCAACTTGAATAGATAAATCTCCTTAAATCATCTCAGCTTCATCATGTGTATACGAAACAGGACCTGGCTTGTTTTACAAAATAAAGCGTGCTGGATGAGGAAGAGGCACATGACCTACGCTAACATTTTCTTCCCCTGGTTTAGCAAACATAAAAGCACCACTATGGAAGAGCACTTAAAGTTCCTTTTGCAACCAATATTGAAAGAGTTTATTATCACATTAAAGAAATGCTTTAGGGGAAATTGCTCTGATAGTGTTCTCATGAGAAAGCTTGATGTGTTCAAACAACAAGTTGCTTTGAAATGTTCAAGAACACAAACATCATGCGGCTCCTGAAGGTGCAATGACACATTTTATCCCATCGGGAAGCTCCTTCGTTCCCTGCTAAAATAACCTGAAGTTCTGCAAGAAGTACTGCATCTTTCAAATGGAGAGTCCATTTCGGACATCAAGCCTTGAAAGTAATCTGGCATCGAACTCCAGTCTGACTGCACAGATTTAGTTTGTTTAAAGTCAGCTTGTGCAGTGAAGGGTACCTGGAGACGAAGAGAGGATCTCTCTTCATTTCTGTATTTCTTGGATACACAGAGGTCACGTACACCTCAAGAACTACTCGAGTGACTACAGGGGAAAGATCAAACAAGCTTTCCATCTACAGAACCAGCACCACAGCCTTCCCCAGAGGACCCGCCAGCAGACACTGCCTACCTCCCTACACATTCATCACTCCCGCCTCACCATACCTGCTAGCTGGCATGTGGGCTGGGACCACCAGCACACCTAACCCAGTACCCTACACACCTCTCAGATGGCTACATTTTTTAAACTACTCACTCGACTTGAAATAGTAACATAAAAGGATTTTTCACAGCTCACGCCTCCGAGCCCAGCCCTCTGTACTTGACAGAGGAACGGGGCAGGAGCGGGACGTGGGTCTGCCGAACAGCGGCTCCCGGGCGGGCGGCCGTCACAGCATGGAAAGAGAGGGTAGCCTCACGACTCTCAATACTTTTTAAAATAGTTGCTCGCACATGTGCTAGCATTTTCTCACAAGCCTTCATTATGTAAAATCCCATCCAGAATTACCCAGTAATTTCTTTGACTTTTTAATTTAAAAAATGAATAAAATAAAAAATCTGTAATAATAAAAATAAATTAGGGTACTCTATACCAGTTGGGTTTCACTCAACTCTTAATGAGGATAAGTTCATGCACAAGTTGATGGGAGTCTTCAAGTAAAAAAAATCTGTGTTTATCCACCATTTATCTGCACTGTAAGGTACAAAACCTCATCAGAGCAAAACTAAGCAGTGCCCGGTCGCAGAGCAAAGTATCCTAGTGCGTAATTGCGCTTAACCTAAACCACGTGTTCCTGAAAACACCAACACCGAACAATGAGACGAGCCCCACATCCAAGGGAATTTAGGAACAAGGGAACAACTGAAGTGACAAGCTCACTCCTCATGAAGCTACAGATTCATCGTTGCCATCGTTTTCTGACACGATGCAGTCTGAATTCCTTCCCATGTTTTGTGAACAGCTGAACTGTGTTCCCTTACAAAAGAAATTAATATGGCAGTCTACGTACATCTGCTTTAATCTTAAAACAAAAGCAGTTTTGCTATCTTTAGTACAAAAGTAATAAAAGCACCAAAAAAGCACAGATGGTTTGGATTTTCTTTGCAGAAAGCAAGAGCGAAGACTGACATCTCAACTGTTTATGTAGCCACAACCCATTACGTGGCCACAGCAAACCAAGGGGGGGCACAGTAAGTACCTCTTTGTCAGCATCTCACATACCCGCTGCTTTCAGTCAGGTCTTACAAAAAGCATAAAGCAACACTCCGCTCACAGATAAATGCTTTTGTTCATGCAGATTTAATTTATATTGTTAGTAAAACACTTCACAACGGCCACACTAATGCCAAACAAATTAATTTCAGTAAAGCTAAAGCAAACACTACCACTATGTTTAGGCAACACAGAACAAAACCCTTGAAAAGCTAACATTAAAGGGGTTATTTATGGTCATTGCTCAGCCCTCCTGCCCCTATCATTTGTGCATCAGAAATCTCCGGGCTGCTCACTTGCAAACTCCCTGACTTCTCACCAAAAGTGGCTACTCATCAGTAGACAGAAAGTTAATTTTGCAGGAATACTACCGTCTACTTGGTCTGGTAGCCAGGGGTGGTTTTCTGGGGTTTGAGTTTTTGTGGTGGTGGTTTTGGTGGTTTGTTTTGGGTTTTTGTTGGGGTTTTTTTTGGTTTTTTGTTTGTTTGTTTTGTTGGGTTTTTTTTCAATTCAACCTTTATTTTAAAATACCTCACTCCAGGATTAAAACTTTCCCCTTCCTGGAATTAATCAAACTGATAGTGGTTTTGGCAGAAAGGCAAGTAACAGGAAAAAAGTAAGGGCAGCACACGTGCAACGTAACCACGAAGTACTTCATATCCTGCTCTGTATTTTTTATGTAATAAATACACAGTAGTTCAGGGAAAAATACACACAAAAAGAGGCTTTTCCCTATTACCCTTTAAGAAATATTCAGAGAATAGCAGTCATGTAAAAATATTGCTCTTGATATAAAGCAGATACAAAGGCAAGTTGAATTAGTTCCTGAATCAGGGGAAAAAAAAATTTTCTGCTACTGATAGTGCTTCCTTTAGCACTATGAAATGTCTTTAATATTCCTATGCTATAGCAATAAATATTTTTGAGAATTTAGAGACACAAACTAATTATTTTTCCAATTAGCAAGTACTTAAAAAGTAAAAAAAGATGGCATATCAGAAAAAGAACTTGCTCAATTTATGAGCGCTTCCACTTGAACCAGTGATCAAACATCGCACTGGTAAGTAATGTTTGGGGTTTTGAAACAGCATTTCCACTATGGAAAATGCTGTGAGGCCCTGCAGTTGCACTAAATCCTTACTAGGTGCAGAAAGGCTTTTGTGCATTGCAGTTACGCTCCATTAAATGCTTCAGAAGAGGGACTGGATGAGGCAGCTCAGTGGGCTTGAGGGACACGTGTGGGCTTGCAGGACACACATGGACTCTTCAGCCTCGCTTGGTTCACCGAAATCTCTTTCTAAAGAGCATGGGACAGAGAAAGCATGGGCAAGTGAGGCAATTCCTTACAATTCCTTCCAGGCAATGCCCACAGGCTGGGGTACCAAATGCTGCGTCCCCAGGCCTGGCAGTGTCTGGGGTGGCCGTCCGTGGCGGGGAGGGCAGGCTCCCCACGGATGCTCCTGGCACCCGGCTCGCATCTGTCACCACCTCTGTTTACAGGCATGTCAACAGATGCTTGCAGCAAGAGTTGCTGAACTTTGACATCCCACATAAAGATGTAAACATTTCTCCACAGAAGATAAATCCCAAGTACTAAAAGGCACTCTGGCTGACTTCTGGCCCTCCCCAACCCCACACCACCCCATCCCCCAAACCCAAAATTCCCATACACATCTCTTAAAAACAAGAACAATAAAAAAAGATCCAAACCACAAAAAAAAAAATCCCCAAGAAGCCAACTTGCAAATAGCCACAGCACCAAGCTTTTTTAAGTAGACTAGAAACAATCAGGAGAATTATTATAAGTAAGCCAAATATAACTAACTGCAGAATAAAATGAACTTTACAGTGTTTAGACAGATGGAATCTAATTTCCTGGTGTAAAGCGCTGAATTTGGCATTGACCCTGAGACCCAACGGCAGGGGATCTGCTGCCCAAAATATGCACGAGCTACCTAACAGCCGGAGTCGGTAGTCACTACTCTTCACAAGCACCATGAAATTAAAAAGCATGAAAGTCTTCATAAATAAAGTTTGCAGAAAGGGATGGATTCACTTAACGCTAAGAGCGGCCAAGACCAAAGCCCACTGTGTATATTTGTGTATTTTCTTAAGAGGTTATATATACAAGGGAGCACACAAATGGCTTCTTTAAAATGCTCCCTCGTAAGGGTGTATTTCAAGGGTAATAGTGAATTCAGGGAAATGTCTAAAAAAAACACCATTTGGAAATATTGTTGAGTCTTCACATGGAAGAGCTAGAAGCAAGCATGATGCTTTTCAATGATAACTAAGAAAATCCTTGTCCAGAAGGATTTACTTCTCCGATGCCTGATCCTATGAATCAATGCAGCCAAACACAGCATTTACTGATAAACAGTCCTACTGACTTCAGTAACTTAAGCCAAGTAACTTCAGTGGTGTCATTCATACCCTGTGAATATGAACGGAAGACTCTTGTTTAAAAGGGCTCCTCACAGTAGTGAAAGCTAGCTCAAGAGAGTCCCAAGCAAGGGTGAGAAAGGACACAAGGCAAAGAAAAGAGTCCTTATGAGAAGTGCTTAACCATTGCCTGTAGGTTTGGGATTATTATTTTTTTTTTTCTTTTTAAACCAAAAATGAGGAAAACATGAACTCTCCTGGTATAACCACATGGCAACTTCAACATAATCCTATTGCTAACTCAAAAAAAAAAAAATCAAACAAAAGAAACACTCCAAATCAAGCAAAAAAGAAAAAAAAAAAAACAAACC